>NC_052484.1:593480-649670 GCF_009730915.1 Dioscorea cayenensis subsp. rotundata
TTCTGTTGTCTGTTTTAGCTTTACTATTAGTGGACTTCTATGTTCTTTCGGTTGTTACACCTTTTTTCTTAGCTTATTGTGGTGTTTAGTCAATTTGTTATGTCGTTTTATGTGGGTTGTTATACTTTTTTTTTTTTAATAACAGTTGTTTATTAATGTTTCCAAAACCATTACCAACTTTAAAAAAACCCTACATACCAAGCTAAACAGTTTAAAAGGACAATCATATTTTGTATTAGACTTACCTAAAATATTGAAACATCAAATACATCTGAATATTTTTCAATTTCATGATAAAAGCAAAGTTTGGAGTTTTTTATTTTAAAAACCGGATACTTATCGTAGAAACCAGGACGAACACTCATCGAAAGCAATTCAGAAAAAAATAAAAATAATTAAAAATATATATATTTTACTATACACATTAGCCAAATTCGAAGATATTTCTAGGTCAATGGCCAGTCGAACCCATTTCCCATTTTTTTAGTTCTCTCTGGATGTATGCATCTTTGATCATGTGTTGCGTTTTCTTGAGAGCTCCAAGATGAAATCTATGTATTGTATTGTATTTTTTTTTTCGTTGACAAAGTCGACAAGCGACTAAGTAAAAGACAAGCGGGTACAAAAATATACCAATTATGATAGTTTGACTGACTTCTTTGGGATAACTCCCCATACACACAACCCTGGAAGGGAGTACGAGAGGTATTTTTCACACAGAACACTCACAGGGGACTGAGAGAAAGAGAGTTGTAATATGAAAGGTTCGAACTCGAGACCTCTCAATCAAAACCACCGATAATTATTAGTGGGCTAGCCCACGGTTCTTGTGTTTTGTATTTTTGTTAAGAGATAATTGTTATAATATATATTTACTTAATTTGATTGAGTCTATATATATATATATATATATGATGCATATTGGTTGTTTGATGTGATAATAATTAATATGCTTGTAATTACTTCTCATTATTAAGTATTATTGGAAATATATATATATATATATATTATATGCACATCAACGGCATATATATTTAATAGCTTTTTAGTGAAAATTTTTAATAAAAATAACAAACGAATACAAAATTAATCAAGAGTTCATACACTAGCTCCCCTTTTAAGTTCAAGGATGACTATTTAAAGATCATAAGCATTGAAAAATTAAACACAATGATATTCCCACGAATTATGCATCACATGTTAGATTCCTAAATAAATTACATTGGTTGGTTTTCATGAGAGGAAACCAAAGTCCTGACATAGAATAAAAAAGTTTTGAAACACAATAAACACTTCTCACAATACATATATCTATATATATATATATATATATAAGTCATAAAAAAAAGGGGGTTGTTTGAGAGTTTAGCCAAATAACAAGATGTTTGAGAGTTTAGCCAAATAACAAGATCCAGTGTATCTTTTCCATCTCACTCTCATACACTTCATTAAAGAATATATTAGAAATATATATGATCCTTTTTTTTTATAAGAACAAATATATGCCAACATTGGATGCTTGCTTTGTCACACACATTCACATCAAACAATTAATACAACAAATCAATATGGTTTCTCCATGTTACTCTACATTCATATATAATATCCTGGTTTTATATGTATTATACGTTCCCTCAATCACATGCATGCAAACTCAAGTTCGCCCGTCAAATTCATGCAAACATGATCCCATGAAACATTTCAAGAGATTCATGGAGAAGCTCAAGCTCAAGTTCAAGTTCAAGTTCATCTTTGTTTTCATGGCCCTTATCTTCTTTATCTTTCCTCACTTGTCAAGGTTCATCCATGGCAAACCATTACACAATAATGGCAATGCTAACCAAACTCATATATATCTACATAGTTCATGTGATAAAAATAGGATAATTGAACTTCTTGAATCTGAGAAGTTAGAGAATTATCACAATTCCTACTTGCCAAACACTATATATCAAGTTACAATAATCAGCTTTGCTGCAGTATTAACAATAGAGGAAGGGAATGTTGGGTCCAGCCCATTTGTTGGGTTGGCCCATGTTTAAAAATGAAGCTATGTTGACTTATGGAGGAGGGCTTAAAGGGAATTTCACAGGGGTAAATGCTCTCATCTTTGATGAGAATGAGGGTGTGACTATTCATGGTTTTTGAGGGAAAAAAGAAGAATAATCTAAGGAAGAGAAGGAGAAGCTAGGGTTCTTGGAGAAGGCAAGATTGGAAGGCTTCATCGCCGGATCTCTCCTAATCCTTTGGTTTGATCTTTCAACTCTCATTCCTTAAGGTCCTTTTGTGAACCATCCTAGTGTATGGATGATGTATGAGTGTTGAATCTTTTTCTCGTGAAATTCATGTTCTTTTGCATGTACTCTCTCAGTGAGCTAGAGAGATCTTGTTGTTATCCCATAAGTCAACATAGTGGAAAACATGTTTAAGAGGCCTATGAGTCCCGTGGTTTTTCCCTCGATTTGTAGGGTTTCCACGCTAAAAATCATTTCTTGTGTTGATATATGTTTGTTCATCTCATTCTAACATGAATGGGGGGTTTAATAGCTTTTTATGAGTTGTTTTGAAGCTTTGAGCCTTGTAGAACCTTTTGGGAGGAGCATCGAAGCCTCGAGGAAGACTTTGAATGCATTTTGCAGCTTATGCGGGCTGCATACGGGCCGCACTGAATCTCCGAGTGAGCTTCACGGGTGTAGCGGCGCATGACCCCCGATGTGACAGATAGACTGTGAACAAAGATTTTTGCTACATGACGGCAATGAGAGACTCACGGCAAGCTTGCGCCCTGCGATAGATTTTCCAGCTGAACTTCACGGGCAAGTGTGCGCCCGCGATACCGACCGCATGTGAATAGTAATGAATGCTACGATGTCAGTGAATAGTATCATCACTACGAGAACTTCCGCGATTTTTTTCACTCGTTTCAAAACCCGCTTTAAACCCCAACAAGTGGTATCGTGAGCGCTCGAGTTGGTTAGGGATTATTTGTTGTGAATTGAGATGGCCGAACAAGTTTCACGTGGGATGATAAAGTTAACTCAATCAAATTATTCGATCTGAAGCGCAAGATGCAAGACTTGCTAATTGTAAAAGACTTGTACATGCCGGTGATGGGCAAAGAACATACTAGTAAATTTGAAGGCTAGTAAATTTGAAGTACAGAGATGGAAGGAGTATGACAGAGCATACTAGTGACTTCCAGGGCTTAGTGAACCAATTGACATCTATGAAGATGACTCTTTGAAGATGAGTTGCAAGCATTGCTACTCCTAAGTTCCTCGCCAGATAGTTGGGAAACTTTAGTGGTATCTCCGAGCACTTCAAAGACTAGTGGAAAGCTAACCATGGAAATGGTTAAGGAGAGCCTAATGAGTGAAGAGGCTAGGAGGAAAGAAAAAGGTGAAACTTCCTCGTGTGTTCTTGTTTCGTAAAAGCCGAAGGCCGTGGTAGAAGCAAGAGCGTACATCCCTCAAGGTTTTGGCAAGAAAGACACATCCGAGGCGGATCAAAGAATAGGAAAAACATCAAGTGTTTTTCATTGTAACAAGATGGGGCCACATGAAGAGGGGAGTGCAGGGCTCCTCAAAAGAGAGCAGAGTGGTGGAAGTAAAGAGGAGAAGGAGACTAATACAAGAGCTGCTGTATGGTGACATCGAGTGTCATTTGTGATGATGCTTGTATTAATCTTGTGAGCCAAGAGAGTGATCGGGTGTTTGATTCAGGAGCTTCATTTCATGTCACTCCCCTATGGTAACTTCTTTTCTACCTACTCTAGTGGTGATTTTTGGAAAATGTCAAAATGGGTAACAAGTGGTGCATCGAAGATAGTGGGTATTGGAGATATTTGCTTGGAGACCAATCAAGGGCTCAAGCTAGTACTCAAGGATGTTAGGCATGTTCCAGACATTCGCCTAAATTTGATATCCACAGGAAGACTTGATGATGATGGGTTTGTCAGTTGGTTTGGTGAAAGTAAGTGCAAGCTCACCAAAGGTTCACTAGTGGTTGCTAGAGGGAATAAGGCAAACACACTCTATGTTATGCAAGCTAAGTTACACATAGGGGAATTGAATGCAATTCAGAAAGATGCAAGCATTGAGCTATGGCATAGAAGACTTGGGCATGTTAGTGAGAAAGGGCTACAACTTCTCTCCAAGAAGAATCTTCTACTCGAATATGCAAGGGCATCTCTCAAAAACATGTGTGGATTGCTTTAGCGTGGAAAAACACATAGAGTGGCATTTCATTCTCACCCCCCATCTAGGAAATTAAATATTCTTGATTTGGTGCATACTGATGTTTGTTCTATGCAGACAAAACACTGGGGGTGGACATTACTTTTGTGACCTTCATTGATGATCATTCAAGGAAGGTCCAGGGCAACTGCTTTTGAAGACTAAAGATCAAGTGCTTGATGTCTCTCAGGATCTCCATGTTAAGGTTGAAAGGGAGACAGAAAAACAAATGAAGGCGTGAAGAGCAGATAATGGTGGTGGAATACAGAGGGCCGTTTGAAGAGTATTGCAGACTTCATGGAATCGAGCTTGAGAAGACTCCAGCCCAAGCACACCTCAAACTAAATGGTGTGGGCGAGAGAATGAACGTAACAATTGAAGAGAGGATCGGATGCATGCTCTCTCATGCAAAGCTTCCTAAGTCCTTTTGGGGGGAAGCTATGAGGATCTGCAGAGACATGATAAATCTTTTCTCCAAAGCAGCTGACTCTAGATGGTGATGTGCCGAACAGAGTATGGACTCGGGAAAGGAGATCTCCTATACTCATTTGAGAGTATTTTGGGTCAGAGGGCATTTTTGTTCATATTCCTAAAGATGAGAGGTCCAAGCTTGATAACAAAGCAAAAGCGAGTGTATTTTCTTGGGTTATGGTCATGAGGAGTTTGGCTACAGATTGTGGGATCCAGTTAACAGGAAGGTTGTCAGGAGCAGAGATGTTGTGTTTCTAGAAGATCAAATGACTGATCTTGATGAGCAGGGTGAGACCTCTAGTTCCTCGCTTGAGTTTCCTCGTTAGTGTTGATTCGGGTTTCCTTCACCTATACATGAGTTCATCTCAAGGGGAGATGTCCAAGAAAATGGTAATGAGACTGTTAGAAGTGAAGTTCCTCCAGTCGAAGATGTAGAGCCAGTTGAAGAAATTGAAGAAGCATCTCCAACGCCACCAGTTGAGACCCAAGTGAGAAGATCTACTAGAGATCGTCATCCCTCTAGTAGATACAGTACAAATGAATATGTTATGCTCAGTGATGGAGGAGAGCCAGGAACATATGAGGAAGCTATACAACATGAGAAGAAGCAGGAGTGGTTTGGAGCCATGAAGGAGGAGATGAGTTCCTTGTGTGAGAACCACACCTATGACTTGGTGAAGCTTCCTAAGGGCAAGAAGGCCTTAAAGAACAAGTGGGTGTACAAGTTGAAGACTGAAAGTAATAGCTCACAACCAAAGTACAAGGCAAGGTTGGTTGTGAAGGGGTTCGACCAAAAGAAAAGGTATTGACTTTGAAGAAATATTTTCTCCGGGCTATGAAGATGTCATCCATCGAAGTTGTGCTTGGTTTAGTCGCTAGTCTAAACCTAGAGGTGGAACAACTTGATGTGAAAACCGCTTTTCTTCATGGTGATCTAGAGGAGGAAATATATATGGAGCAACCGAAGGGGTTCAAAGTCAAGGAAAAGAGAATCTAGTGTGCAGGTTGAAGAAGAGTTTGTATGGACTCAAACAAGCGCCAAGGCAGTGGTACAAGAAGTTTGACTCCTTTATGATGACTCAAGGGGTACACTAGAAGTTCGACTGATCATTGTGTGTTTTGTGAAGAAACACTCAAATGATGACTTCATTATTCTTCTACTCTATGTTGATGACATGCTTATTGTTGGTCGTGATGCAAGCAAGATTGAAGACCTGAAGAGACAGTTAAGCAAGTCCTTTGCTATGAAGGACTTAGGTACAGACTAAATGTATTCTTGGTATGAAAAATCTCCCTGTGACGGGATGAATGGGAAGTTGTGGTTGTCTCAAGAAAAAAATACATTGACAAGGTTCTTGAGAGGTTCAACATGAAGGAAGCTCAAGGTCGCTTTGTTCTCCACTTGCGTGTCATTTTAAACTTAGCTCAAGTCAATGTCCTTCAAGTGACAAAGAGAAGGAGGAGATGAGCCGAGTTCCTTATGCATCCGCTGCTGGCGCTTGATGTATGCCATGGTGTGTACTGAGACCAGATATTGCTCATGCTGTTGGTGTTGTGAGCAGATTTCTCTCAAATCCGGGAAAGGAGCACTGGGCTGCAGTGAAGTGGATACTGAGGTATCTAAGAGGTTCTTCCCGGGTATGTCTGTGTTTTGGTAAAAGTGAACCCATTTTATATGGGTATACAGATTCAGATATGGCAGGCGATGTGGACTCCGTAAAAATCCGTCTCGTGGGTTCATGATGACTTTTTCGGGGGAGCTATTTCTTGGCAGATCAAAAGCCGCAGTATGTGTTAGCATTATCCACCACGTGTCGAGTATATTAGCATTCATCGAGGGTTGCAAGGAAGCTTTGTGGATGAAGAAGTTTCTTGAAGAATTGGGTATGCAACAAGAGAAGTGTATTGTCTATTGTGACGATGTGAGCGCCATCCATCTTTCCAAGAATTCAACATTCCATTCAAGTCCAAGCATATCGATGTTAGATATCATTGATTCGAGATGTTCTTGAATCTAAAGAGTTGTACTTGGAGAAGATACACACTAGTGAGAATGGGGCCGATATGTTCACCAAGGCATTATCCAAGGAGAAGCTTGAAGCATGTCGGGAAAGAGGCGGATTGCTAGAACCCCCAAATGGTGCTTTCGAGGGGAGATTTGTTGGGTCCAGACCTCATTTGTTGGGTTGGCCCATGTTTAAAAATGAAGCTATGTTGACTTATGGAGGAGGGCTTAAAGGGAATTTCACAGGAGTAAATGCTCTCATCTTTGATGAGAATGAGGGTGTGACTATTCATGGTTTTTAGGGAAAAAGAAGAATAATCTAAGAAGAGAAGGAGGAGCTAGGGTTCTTGGAGAAGGCAAGATTGGAAGGCTTCATCGCCGGATCTCTCCTAATCCTTTGGTTTGATCCTCAACTCTCATTCCTTAAGGTCCTTTTTGTGAACCATCCTAGTGTATGGATGATGTATGAGTGTTGAATCTCTTTTTCCTTGTGAAATTCATGTTCTTTGCATGTACTCCCTCTAGTGAGCTAGAGAGATCTTGTTGTTATCCCGTATAAGTCAACATAGGTGGAAACATGTTTAAGAGGCTCTATGAGTCCCGTGGTTTTTCCCTCGATTTGTAGGGTTTCCACGCTAAAAATCGTTTCTTGTGTTGATATATGTTTGTTCATCTCATTCTAACTTGAATAAGGGGTTTAATAGCTTTTTATGAGTTGTTTTGAAGCTTTAAAGCCTTGTAGAACCTTTGGGAGGAGCATTGAAGCCTCAAGGAAGACTTTGAATGCATTTTGCAGCTTTATGCGAGTAGCATACGGGCAGCATCGGAATCTCCAGTGAGCTTCATGGGGTGTATGCAGCGCATGACCCCGTGATGTGAATGATTTTTTGCTACTTTGAATGCATCCACAGTGTTTTTGCTACAGTGCAGAGAGACTCACGGGCAAGCTTGCGCCCGCATAGATTTTCCAGTGAACTTCACGGGCAAGTGTGCGCCCGCACACCGGCCGCATGTGAGCGAATAGGTGATGCTACGATGTCAGGGTGAATAGTATATTACTACAAAGTAACTTTCCGCAGCTTTTTCACATCGTTTCAAAACCCGCTTTAAACCCCAACGTGGAAAATTACTGCTTACCCCTCGATAATTTCAAAACTTCCCAAATGACCTCTGTGAGTTTTGCAGTACCTCATACAATCCTTCCTTTATTGTTTCCCACTTCCTTTTTACCCCTGATTATGAAATTCCATCATTGCCTCTTAAACTCTTTAGACATATTTTTCATTCTTTATTTTTGCATTCCTTTTGTATGTACTCATTTTTAAAGCAGAGCTCATTTTTAAACAGAGAGTTCATTTCTTAAATAGAGAATTCATTTCTTAAACAGAAACCTCATTTCTTAAACAAAAAACTCATTTCTTAAACAAAAAACTCATTTCTTAAACAAAAAACTCATTTCTTAAACAGAAAACTCATTTCTTAAACAGAAACCTCATTTTTTTTAAACATAAAACTCATTTTTAAACAAAAAACATTAATATTTAAATGTAAAATAAATATTTACGTGATAAATTAATCCTCGGATATAAAAACCAATTAATCTTGCCACTGTACATATTTAAATGAAACAATGATATTTAAGCACTTTTTAAACGTAAACGCAATATATTAAACAGAAACATCGATAGTTAAAACAAAAGACAAACAAGCATATAAACAGAGAACTCATTTCTTAAGCAGAGCTTATTTTTTAAACAGAGACCCTCATTGAGTAGGGACATTGAGTATCTCATCGTAGCCGATCTCGCTGCCAACGCTGAGTGCTGAGCTCCAGATCCGCGAGCGATCTCAAGGTGGCCTGCTGCGTGTGGGGTCTTAAAGGAGAAAATCTTTATCGGCGTCTGGCGATCCGGTTGGCGACGCTCCTCGGGCGGTCGGAGTGGTGAGGTCTTGCGTGGCGACGCTCTCTGCGGTCGGGAGTGGTGAGGGTCTTCGGTGGCGACGCTCGGATAAGGCGGGATCGAATCTTGAACGGAACCATTCTCGATCGCGGAGACCGCAACATGGATAGCAATAGGGTTAGGGTTAGGGATCATTCCGGGTTCGATCCATGGTGCCTAAGTCGCGACAGGAACGGAGGGAGGAAGCTGGCGCCCGATGAGGGTTCGATCTCGCCGCCTTCGCTCTTCGTCTTCATCGCCTTTCCCGCTCGCTCGACCTCATCTCTTTTCATCTTCTTCGCTCGTCGACCTCGGGGAAGACCGCATGCTCCTCGTCGTCGAGCGAAGGCATCGAAAGGTTGCACTCGTACATATTTAAATAGAAACAACGATATTTAAGCACTTTTTTAAACGTAAACGCAATATATTAAACAGAAACATTGATAGTTAAACAAAGACAAACAAGCATATAAACAGAGAACTCATTTCTTAAACAGAGAACTCATTTCTTAAACAGAGAGCTTATTTTTAAAGCGAGAGACCTCATGAGTAGGGACATCGAGTATCTCATCGTCGACGATCTCGCTGAACGCTGAGTGCTTTCGAGCTCCAGATCCGCCACGATCTCAAGGTGGCGCTCGCTGTGGGGTCTTAAAGGAGAAATCTTTATCGGCGCTGGCGATCCGGGTTGGCGACGCTCCTCGGCGGTCGGAGTGGTGAGGTCTTCGTGGCGACGCTCCTCGGCATCGGAGTGGTGAGGTCTTCGCTGGCGACGTCTGGATAAGACGAAATCGAACTTGAAACGGAACCATTCTCGATCGCGGGAGACACGCAACATGGATAGCAATAGGGTTAGGGTTAGGGATCATTCCGGGTTTCGATCCATGAGTGCTCTAAGTCGCTGATGTGAACGGAGGGAGGAGCGGGCGCCGATGAGGGTTCGATCTCGCCGTCTTCGCCTTCGCTTTTTCATCGCCTTCCCGCCGCCGACCTCATCTCTTTTCATCTTCTTCGTCGCTCGACCTCGGGAAGACCGCATGCTCCTCGTCGTCGAGCGAAGGCATCGAAAGGTTGCACCTTTTCTCTCGAACTTGAAATCCCATTTTTCATGCAACGTGATCGTGATTGTGAGCTGCATGCTTTGGTCTCAATCGGCCCAAATTTAATCGCAATAAAGAGATTTTTGGGGGTGATAAATACACCACAAAAAAACTCATTTCTTAAACAGAGCCTCATTTTTTTAAACAAAAAAACCTCATTTCTTAAACAGAAAACTCATTTCTTAAAGCAGAGACCTCATTTTTAAGCAGAAACCCTCATTTCTTATACTAGAAAACTCATTTCTTAAACAGAAAACTCATTTTTTAAACCAAAAACTCATTTTTAAATAGAAAACTCATTTTTAAAGCAGAAACTCATTTTTAAACGAACCTCATACATCTCATATTTTTAAATAGAAGCTTCATTTTTAAATGAAACTCATCGCACCCAAGGGCATTATAGTCAAACTCGCTCACACTTGCCAAAAACTTCCCACTGCAAGGGACAATTTCAGTCCAAAAATTCCAAATTAATTCTATCAATCACTATTAGATGTTTTGGAGGGTTTAAAAATCATTAATTGAGTGAAGGGGCTTTTTGAGGAAAGCAAAACTAACGGGTGTTTTTAGCAATATCGAAAACTTTCTGAGGTGTTTTTGGCAATTTCCACTAAATTTTATGATTTGAGTAACTCTTCTAATTTTTCATAATTATACATAACTCTTTGAAATTAATAGTAAGAAATGAATAAAGGAAAAACAAAATATAATATAAGTTCAATATTTTAGACTTATATATATATACACACAACTTTTTTTTTGGGGCCAAATTAGAAAGATTTAAGAGAGGTATATGCCAAAAGGATAATGATAGCTATCAAATTGCTAAGCATATGTGCTTTTAGATAAAAAGAACATAACTTTTTCATTTTCAGAGATGCCTTTAATCTTTTAAAAGAAGTCTTTATAATGAGCATTATTGAGGTTCTCATTAAAAGAGAGCATCATTCACATGCTTTCATGTCTCTGCATACAATTCTAACAACTTTCATTGCTTTGTAAACAAAACACATAAAAGATATGTCTAAAACTTTTTGTCTGAACTCTTAATTTGATGATTTGAATTATGTAAAAATTATAACTGTCAACAAAATCAATTTACATCAATGTTTTTACTGCTTCTGTCAAACAGTGCTCCAACTGATTTCTACATGTATCACTCCATTCCTCGAGTTTATTAAATGGTATCGCTCGTTTATTTCGAGCCGTTGTTCACAACATCAGTGAGATTAATTTCTACATGTCCCAGTGATTCCTGCAGTATACACAACAAGAAAGAGTTAAAAAAATGACTATTTATTTCAGTATTCGAGCCGGAAAAGATTCGGTTCTCGATATAAAACCTTTGGATAGAAATTAAATCCTTTTTCTTTTTGCTCATAACTTCAATGTGAATTTTTCTCATCAATTGGCTCCTCTTCTAGCATAAACTGGAATGCCCTATTCCATCTTGGAGTCTCGACTTTTCTTAGTCAACCTTGAAATAAAAATATGCACAATGCCGATGAAATCAATGTAGTTAAAAATATTTTTGTATCTGTTGTTTTAGTATATGAATCATACCTTTGTTTTCTTATATTCTCCTCTGAAAAGAAGCAATGCATAAGGATTGCTGTGATGCTTCCCTTCAACATCTTCTGCATTTTCAATGGTGACTGATAAAACTCCACCATTTGATGATAAATTAGTGGATGACCTTCGAATGATGCTGTTCTTCCCTTGACCCGAGTGAAATCCACTGAACCTATCATGTTCTTCTTTGAAAGGATTGAATGTCAGCTCCAACACAATCTTTCCTCGGTTTCTTTTATTATGAGGATCATTTGGATTCATGTTCTTCAAAAGATCAAGAGTTAATTCCTTTGTCTCGTAAGGAGTAAGCAAACTAAGTGGCACAGTTTGCATTCCCAACTTATCATGTGCCTTGACCTGTTGTTTCATTAAATCAGCAGAGCATCGATGAAACAAACCATCCTTGTTCTTAAAGTAAGTTGAAAGAAAATAACTACTCAGACCTTTTCCCAATCAAAAACATGAAGCTCAAGAACTTGAGTTTCAGGATCTTTCACAATAAGTCTGAAGCTTTCATTCCATTCAGGATTCAAATTGCTCATCTTAATCGAAGTTTTCTTTGAAGGTAGTCTTTCTCCAGTCAAGCTGAGCTTAACATAAGGATCTGATTTACCGAGGATATCCATCTTACGGAGATTAGATGCCCGAACAATCTTCACATGTAATATACCAACTGGCTTCTTTGTTGCTCTGCATCAAGAGATACAGATGATTCAGAGGCTACTTTTCAAAATGTTACAAACAATGAGAAGACAATATACAAACAGAAAGATTACCTGGAACTATCTAAGATGGGTATTTCGAGAGTATTGGGCCAATGGTACAGGTTTGCTACTTGTTCTTTTATTGTTTCCTGTAATGTGATGGAAAGATCATTAATTAAAAGGCCTCAATAAACTAACAACAATTTGAGAACAGAAGAATCAATAAGCTCGACATTTTCTACAGTTCATAAGTTCATGTTTGTTGGTCACCAAAGACCATTCGTGTAAAAATCAATGTATAAGATTTACCATTAACTGTGTTCTAGCTGATAAAATACTTGTGCTTGTTTTGCCAATTAAAATTCTTAGCTACACTTCATCTAACCTGAACAAAGCGATACAAACCAGGAATAGCCATGATATCTGCTCCAAAAAATATAAGCCCGAAGTCAACATGTGGCTGCAGCGATATCACCAAACCGATCAGGATAATGTGGATGAACAAACTTGAAAAAATCTTTCAATGATAAAATTCCAACCTTCTCCGTTAACGATACTTTCAAATTTGCAAAGCATGGAAAACTTGGCACGAGCGGTTTTAGAGTAACTCGGGGCAATAGAAACATCTGAAAATCTACAAGCTGAAGAGCAGGGAATTGTTAAAACAAAATATGAATATATTGAGTAATGTATGGAATATATAATACCTGAATTGAAAGTTTCAGTGATAGCAACTTTAGAGATATGATAATATTTGGGTTACCCGCCCATCGGATTGCAGGCTCCATAACAAGTTCTCTCTCTTGAGTTTCATAAACTTTTACACCTGGTAATACATGAAAAAAAACAAGTGATCAGGTTTTATATTTTTATAAATCAATCAATCACTGAATGAATCGAGTGAGCACCATGAAAGATCGGTGGAAGAGTCCCAAGAGTCAAGTGCTCAAATTCAATAGATTCTATACAGAACTTCCCAATGTATTGATCAAATATTGGCTTTGTTGTGTTCCTGATTGTGTTACAGATTGCCTATGTGATTCCAATCAAATTCAGTAAAAAAAACAAGATTCTTGAAAGAACTCGAGAAAATGGAATGTTGGGGATTTGAAGGACCTTATCCAGGTAAGGCCACATATCAGAAACAAATTTATTCATCCAGTCAACCTGAAAACAAACACAAACACAAACAAAAGAAGAAGTTCAAA
Source organism: Dioscorea cayenensis subsp. rotundata (assembly GCF_009730915.1). Lineage (NCBI taxonomy): Eukaryota > Viridiplantae > Streptophyta > Magnoliopsida > Dioscoreales > Dioscoreaceae > Dioscorea > Dioscorea cayenensis. The sequence continues at coordinate 606,716 of NC_052484.1, forward strand.
ATCACAAATGTCACAGAGTAAAAATCAATAACAGTTTTGGTACTCAAATGAAAAGAATTGACAGCAGTGAGTTCAACAAATAAAATATAATTCAACTTTTCAATGAGAATGAGAAGAATGTAATAAAGCTCCCTAATCAGATAAGATCAACACCATAATCTTCATACATAACATCCAATAACTGGAGCAAGATTCATAGCATTTATCTATAAATTTCATGAGATTAAGATAATGGGCACCATGATCTTATGAGAAAATAAAATAATAGGGCATGCAGCTCCTTTGAATCAAACTCATGAATCAGGATTCTACAAAATTATATAAAAAAAAATGGCAGACTCACCCTATCATAATCAGGATTCTTGATCCAGAATGGAATATCAGGAAGTAGAGCATGCAGCTCCTTTGAATCAAACTCATGAATTGGTCTAATACTTGGCTCCTGTCATCAAAGCATTTGTGAATCAAATTCAACAGAAGAAGCACAATGAGATCCATAACCAGCATAAAGCACATCTTTAAAAACTACAGACATTAAACAAAATCAACAAGCGTGAGAAAGTGTGCAATTCAATACAAACAACGCATTGGATCTAACTGAGCTAGCAAGCAACCTGAAAACAAGACCATGTGCTTCTGACAAAGAATTTAAGAATCAAATTCAACAGAACAAACGCATGAGATTCATAAGAAGCGTAATCTCTTCAACTCTAAACAAAACCAAAACCAAAAGCGAAGTAATATTTTTAGGAAATACAGTGACTAAACCAAAATAGAAGCATGAAAAAAAATAAAATGCATCTAAAACAGCTACTTCTCCTCTGGCAAAAACAAAATGCTCATTAAAATGAAAAAAAAAAAAGGGAATGCCATAAGAACAAAAACAGAATGCTCATTAAAAAAAAACAAAAAGAGAAATATCCCTCCAAATGGCATAAAGATCATCACAGACTGTAAATAAGAATCTCCAATTAAATCTTCACATCTCGAGACCTAAAATCAGAAACGAAAGTACAAAAACAACGAAGATGAATAAAGCCGGCAACTTTATCACTTCCTATCAAACAACAAGCAAAAAATTAAGTTCATCTCCAATCAAATACCCTCTAAATTCAACAACCTTCCAAGAAGTAGAAAAGATAGCATCTCTGCACAATACAGTCATGAACAATAATAGCACACAGTGTCATATAAACAAAAATAAAATGCTTATAAAAAAAGAGAAATCTCCTCAAAAATGGCACATAGATTAGTGCATACTGTAAACAAGAAACTCCAATAAAAAACCTCCATCCCTTGACCTAAAACCAGGACTAAAAGTACAGCAACAAAGAAGATTATTAATAAAGGTAACAACTTTATCACTTCCAATCAATCAAAACCCAAAATAAAACTAATTTCAAATCAAATAACATCTGAATTCACTAACAAAACAAGAAACACAACAAAACTACATATTTCCTCACTTCAATGATCAAAACCCAAGAATCAAAACAGAGAGATGAGATGAAACAGTACCTTAGATTCTTTGGAAGGCTTGGAGTAGATGAAGATGAAGAAACCCAGCAAGAGGCCGAGAGGGACGCCGATGGTGAATCCAATGATCCCCAATAGAGTTCCCAACAACCCCATGAGCTCCAAAACCACAACAACGCATCGAATCACGAGAAGAAGAAGGAGATAGGCAGAAGAAAGCCGGCGCTTAGATATCAACGAGGATCGAAGCGAGAGAGAGAGAGAGAGAGATTGAGAGAGAGAGAGAAAGGATTGAGACAAAGTGGAAAACTCTTTCACGAGAAGAGAACCGCCAAAACAATGCCTCGGTGTATTAACAACGGTTTCGTATTTCGGCCACATACTGTTTGATTTCCCCTTTTGCCCCTTAAGTTTTTGTTAAATTACAAACATTTAAACCCCCTTACCTAATTAAGAAATATTACAAGAAATTATAATAAAATTTTAATAAATTCAAAAAAAAATATTAAATTTTTTTTTTTCATAGTTTTACCAACTTCATCTCATATCCCAAAATCTTATCACTCTGGTGTGTCGTTTTAAACGAATGATCTTTGCTATGGATTTTTTTTTAGGGTGTCACAAATTATTATTATTTTCTCTTTTATCTTGTTAGTTTATATTCAAACACTGCTGAATCATACTAGATTCCAAAATTTTATTGCTTTATAGTGTTATTTTGAATATCCTGCATTATTTGTTTCTAGGGTGTCACGATTTTTTTTTTTTAATTAATTAATTTATCTCCATCACTTATGGATTCTGTATCCAATTTTGTAAAGATATTATTTTTTATAAATTTATTCTTATTAATATATATTTTATTCATTTAATTATATTGATAATCACATATAGTAGGTTATTTTCTAATATGAAAAGGATGTAGCATTTTGAAAAGAAGTATCTCCTCACAAATCTTTCAAGTTTTTATTCTAGTTTATATATATATATCAAATTCATAAATGTGGAAGCAATAAGAGGGGCATTCTAGAGTTTATCAGTTGAAATTATGAGAGGACTTCTATTTTAACTTTATTAAAAAATAACAAAGGGAGAATTAAATTGAGTTTGAATCTTAATGCCAACTTGGCAAGTCTTGCTTTGAACCATATATCTTTGAATGGATGAAAATCTATATATACGTCTTTTGTTCGCTATCAACATTAAATGAATTTATTAATTATAATTTGATCAACATTTTAAGAGCGCCTTCTAACAACTTTATATTTTGAGAGGGTTTATTTTATTGTAATTTTTGTATATCTCAGTTCCATATTTAGTGAATCTGGTTTTTATTTCAACACTCATTCATTTAATAAAGATGATTTTACGTAATATAATCTGATCAACTATAAATAATAAAAATAATATTTAAAAATAGGTACATAAAATGTCAAATTCATTACATCAAACATGGACATTTGGCGTTGATGATCAAAACAAACTAAAGTGTAGAAAAAGAAAAGAAAAGAAACATATCACTTTTAAAATGTGGCAATAATTTGTCCAAATAATAAAGCTAGTCTTGACATGCATAATTAATCATTATATCAAAGACTTTAATGACGAAGTAGATGATTAATTAAATATTTAATTAAAAATTCCAAGAAGGCATCAACAATGGAACCTAAAAGTGTCCTAATGTATATAATAAAATATCTTTTTAAAATTACAAACAAACATAGTCAATATCTAAATGCGTGTTTATTTGGGTAGATATAGAGTTACATCTAGGGACTGGCATACCTTCATTCAACAAATTTTTGTTTTTATTTTATTTTATTTTATTGTTTAAGTGACATAATTAGATTAACTATTGTCCAAAAATAGAACATAATTAAAACATTATAAATTTAATTCATTAAAATTGTATTATTAATTCCAATATATTAATAATCATGAGATATAACTCATTTCATTCACGTGGAATATTAATTGTTCGATAAACGGGACCACTGTATTAGACTACACCCAACAAAATTTATTTATAAACTAATATGAAAAATACATATATCCACCTAGATTGTGATCGTTTCCTATAACTACAACCGCACATAAAAATTATACACCCTATATTAGAATTTTTTAATAAAAAATAAACAATAAAATTATTGAGTACAATTACATAATATCAATTATATCAAATAAAAGAAATAAAAAATAGCAATAAAATAAAGAAAAAACCAAATTGAATAAGGTCAAATTTGAGAAGAAAAGACTCCATAATGACACTAGTCTACAAAACTTGCACCAAATGTTTTAATTTTAGCCCCATTGATATTCTTACATAGCATTGATAATCTTAACACAGGGCAACATTTCAATAAGAAAACAAGGCAACATTGTTAAACTTACACATCAATTAAATTATATATCTACGATAATTCACGATGAATCATTCCATATTTGCATTACTATTTCATCTCTTTGTGAGCACTGTCAATACGATCGGAGTTCAGATGCGTTGACATCATTTTTGATATGTATCATCTCCATTTGGGACTCAGAACTTCATCAACTCCATTCATCGATTTCTTCGATTTCATCCGGGTGCTATACTGTGTATACGTATGAAATTATGCAAGACACATGCGAGCAACTACTTATATCGGTTTGGGAATCTATCGGATGAAAGGTTGCAACTTTAAGCATAGGAAATCGCATTTTCAAGACACCAATAATACGTTCAACATGATTTCTCAATGAAGCATGTCGCAAATTAAATAGTTCTTTGTAATTACTTGGTCTACATCCCGCCTGGTCCTTGCTTGTGTAAGTGATAACGCACACCCCGATATGGAGCAATAAACTTTGGAGTATTTGCATATCCTGCATCCACTAGGTAATATTTATTGGGGGGGACATGGAAGCCTTGGTCGATTGAATCTGTGAAGTACTCTAGCATCGTAGCGTAACCTTCCCAACCATCTCGAACATATACAAAACGTAGGTTAAAATCGCATCGACCACTGACATTTTGGGATAATGTTTGTTTTTCTATTTCACGTAAAGATCTTGCAAGTCCAAAAGAAATAGTGATTGGAACATATGCTCCATCAATAGCACTCAATACAATCTTAAAATAAAAACCCATAATATTGTTAAGAGAATATATAAGCGTAAATAATAAATAAAAAGAGCGATTATAAAGATTTCTAACCTTGAAATATGGATGTCTATTATTATGGATAACTCACGATGTAGTTGTTGGTGGCAATTCTATATATGTAGTCGCAAGAGTAGTAATAGCTTCAAGCACTTTTTAAAATAACTTACTTTAACCGCTTCACTGAATGTTGAAAACGTTCTTGCACGTCACGATTACTAGCGTTGTGCGCAAGAGTGTACATAAACATTGCTAGTTGTTCCTCGATCTGTAACCCTTTTTGAGCTTCAAAGAAGAGATCTTTTCGTTAAAGCAATTACCAAATGATTGAAATATACGAGGGCTCCATACGAAATTCACGCTACAACGTGGTCTCATGACCTTGAAGAATTTCTTGAACATATGCATCACCTGTTAATATTGATGTATGACAAGGCCTAGTTGTTGAACTTGTAGGAAATAAACTAGTAAAATAGGTGAACATGAATTAGCCATCATCTTCATTAATCTTTCTCCATTGATCTAGATCCATATTGAAAACAAAAACTTTGAGAGGTAAAAATTTAAGCTAGGGAGAGATAAGTATACAAATAGCAAGATTGTTGGCTTTTAAATAGAGAAAAAAATTGTTAACGGCTAGTTTTTTATCAAAAACTCTAACAGCTAGTTTCATTTTCAAAATTAAAAATTCATATGGAAAAAATTCCTCAAGCAGCATCCAAATCATCGATTCAGAGGGAATTTTTCTTGTAGTTAATTCCAAAGGAGTCATTTCTGAATCCTATGAAATAAAATTCCTACAGAAAAAATTTACTATGCATCCAAACAGGGTCTAAATGAATAAGTTGTTTGATATGGGACTTGAGAGAGTGACCGGTATATTTTTCCCACTTAAAAACCGAACCCATTAATATGACTCACCAACGTGGCATGATCTTAACTAATAATATACTGACACGTGTCATAAAGGACCTTTGGGTTTGGATTTCGTTGGTTCCTCTTATCTCTGATGTTCTCTGATCATCACCATTGTTGACCCTTCGTCCGGCCTCTCACCTCTTCAGATCCTTCGAGATCCCCAAAGTTTGAGTCTTTTTCTGGTTTAATCCTTGAAAGGAGGAGAAAGATGAATCCTTTGAGCAAGAAGATCTATCTCTACAATGTCACCATGGGGCTTTTACATGCTGGATTGGTGGGAGCGCTATCTTTTCAGTATCCTTTTCCTTCCACATCCCCCTTTGGCTGTTTTTCCTTTTTCTTGTTGTTCTTTTCTTTCACTTTTTAAAGATGAAATTTTTGGTGATTTGAGTTGTTCTGATGTTGATGAACTGGGTTCCAGTGGAAAGATTGGATTTTTGGGACATTTTCTTTTTTTCCCATTGAAGTGAATAATCATAGTAATAGTAAAATTATCTTTTTAGATTCCTTAAATCTTGTAGATATATTGATATTGGTTTTGCTTTGGTTTATCTGCTACAATGGCTGCAGATTTGTTACTCAGATCTACAACAGGTTTGTGTTTATATATCTTCACAAAGAGTTGATATTTTTCTGTTGTTTATATATATATATAAAGCTCAGGTTCATAGTATATTGTTGTAGATTGTTAGGATGGTTTTCTCTTCAGTGCTCTGCTTCTGCTCAATTGTGGTGTTGTTTAAGTATCAATTTTTGTTTTTTTCTGTTTATTATTTAAGATCAGATGCATTGGTTTATTGTTTTTCATTTAGATTTTTATTGCATTGAAGTTTTAACTTCAAAGTGAATGATTAAAAATTATTTAATGTAAATCTTAGCTCAGATTCATATATAGTTTATTGTGTTAGATTGATAAGGATGAATTTCTCTTTAGAATTCTGCTTCTGCCTCAATTGAGGCATTAAAGTCATTGTCAATTTTGTTTTTCTGTGTACTATTTATGATGATAGGATTGGCATTGTATTGTGTTGGATTGATAAGAATGTATCGATCTCTCAGTAATGTTCTGGTCTTGCTCAATTGCAGCATTTGGGATTTAAGTACTGTGTGAATTTTTACTCTCAGTCTAGACTTTATTAATTTTGTTTTTCTATGTGTTATTTTAAGCTCAGATTATGCATAGTTTTTATTCTGTTAGATTGATGACAATGAAATGAATTGCTCTTTAGCCTTCTGCTTCTGCTCAATTGCAGCAACTGTGATTTAATTTTTTATGTTTCTCCAATTCCTTTTCAGCAATTTTTCTGCAGAGTTCATGGTTGGCAAAAAGTTCAGCACTGCCGGATTTGTACCAACCTAATCTATTAAACGATCAAGCATTAGCGATAGTAAAGATGGCTGTCGATGAGGTCATATCGGTTATGCTTGTTTAACTTTACAGAATTAATGTACAGTACCTTTGAATGTGTGAATTTCTTCAGTAATGTTGAGAAGAGTAGACATTTGCTTGATTTCATCTCTTTGTTATTTATGCGAATTTCCGAATCATGTAAATCTTTCTGACATTAAATTTCATCGGTTTTTATGCATGATACAATTAGATGTATTCAATGCATGACACAATCAGACATATTCAAAACGGATGAAGAGAAAACAAAAACTATGTTAAAGAATGTGATGTAGATGAAATTCAGAATGGATGAAAACTTTGAGGAAATTCGTTGTGTTATGATTTCTAGTGATACATTTCGATAAAGGTATCGGTTTAGTTATTCGCTTGAGAAATCTTTATAAGCTGAACTTTTCTGTCGAAAGTGCTTGAAATTAATCTCATTCTGATTTGTAATTCAGTCTTTCGGCACATTTTCTGCAGTTAATTTGATCTCGGTTTCTATCTAACGTGCAACCTACATTGTGTTGAAATTGTGATTCAATGTGATCATGAATTTATCGACAAATGATGAATAAAAAACATATTTAATTCGATATTAATTTTTTGCATTGTGTTATTAGATTGAATTGGAAATTAGAAATAAGGAATTACCGTATTTTTCTTCGATAAAAATTAAACATGTCACTCCATTTATTTCTGCTATTAACAATTAAAAATAAAAATAAAAACACCAAATATCTAAATACAAAAAGTAAAGTATGTTAATTGATGAACTGTAATTTTTCCCCGCTTTGATGACAGTAGATAAATCACAATTTTATTAACAATAAATAAAAGTAAAATTTTATTAAATTAAAAAAAAAACGTGCAAGCACATAAAAATACAAGAATTATGCAAGAACACCACAAAACTGGGATACGATCACAATCCTAACAATGGAAATGAAGCGAGATAACAAACAATGATAAACCATCTTAACCACAGAAATGAAGCAAGATCACAAACAATGATAAAAATCATAGGAGTCGGCAATTTCACAAAAATATCTTCTCAACACCAGGAGGAAGTGTACAAGAAAGAGGTCTTTTCTAGAGGGTGTCAAACGGGCTGTGCCGGCCCGGGCCCGGCAAGATTTGGGCCCAGATGCTACAGTATTATGTCCGGGCTGGGCCGGGCCAAGGGTTCTGTGGCCCGTGGGCCGGCCCGGCACGCGGCCCAGCTGGGCTGGCAGTTGGGCCGTGCCAGCCCAGGCACGCGGGCCGGCCCGCAACGGTCCACTTCTTATTTTTTATTTTTGTGAGTATTAACACTTTGAATTTATCTTTTTGCTTTGATAGAAAGACATTTTTACCCATCCCAACAACTATCTAACGGCTAGTTTTATGGGTATTTTTAGTCTTTTTGTGTAAATGACAATTTTGCCCTTTACAACAACTATAAACGGGCTAGTTTATGAGGGCATTTTTGAATAAAAATATTTAAAAATTTAAAAATTTATAAATACCCCTAAATTCAAACTAAAAATTTCCACACCAAACTCTCTCTCATCTCTCAATCTAATTCTCTCCTTGGCTTCTAAGTGCAACTCCCAAGCTTCAAGTTTGCAAATCCAAGTTTCAAGTTCATCATCAAGCATCTCAATTGCACTCAAAAGAAATTGACACCAAAAATCAACTTTGTAAATTATTTGTTAAAGCAATTGAGGTAATCCGTTGTTCTTAATTTTTAATTTTCATAATGGCCGGTTCTTCTCCCAACTTTCCCTCCGATAATTCTCCGTTTGGTTTTTATGAAAAATACTCCCTGTTAAATTCTCCGGAGGATGATGATGTTGTTATTGAGACACCAAATATTGGCCCTATCAAGTAACAACCCTCGAGCTCTAGAAAAACGAACTTCCGGGGTTTGGCAATTTTATGACATTGTTGATTTTCCGAACAAAGGCACTCGAGTGGTTTGTAAAAAATGTAAAAAAGATTTTTCTTGCCAAACTTCGGGGGGACGGGGCATTTAAAAAGACATGCCGACAAGCATGCCGCGAAGCCACACAATCCCACACAAACACAAATTAGTTTTACCGATTTGAGTATGGGAAATTTTATTTTTAATAATGAAAATGCAAGAAACGAAGTTGCGAAATTTATTGCTCAAAATGAGCAACCTTTTTATTTTGCCGAAAATCCCGCTTTTATAAAAATGCTTATTCGAGGTTTTTAATCCAAATTTTTAAATCGGTTTCAAGAAATACTATGAGAAAATATTGTCTTATTATTTATGATGATTATAAACAAAAATTAATTTCCGAATTATCTTCTTGTTCTTTTAAAATTTCTCTTACTTCGGATATTTGGTCTTCTCAATTTCAAAGCTGAATTATCTTTGTAGTTACCGGTCACTATATTGATAATAATTGGTTTTCAAAAGTCGTATTTTAAGTTTTTGAATTAGAGCAGTTATACACGTAAGTGTTATTTGCAAGTTATATAACTCGGGCTATTAATGAGTATAATATTTCGAGTTCTATATTTTTCAATTACTTTGGATAATGCTTGACCAAAATAACAATCGCGAGTCGATCTTTTTAAAAATGAATTTAATGCCTTTATTTTCCGGGGCTTTTTCATGTGCGTTGTGCTTGTCATGTTTTGAATTTATGTGTTAAAGATGGTTTAAAAATAATTGAGCCCCATATTAAAAAAGTTCGAAATTCTATTTTATATGTTCGAAAATGGTTCAACCCAAGACATGATTTTCAAGCTTATTGTTCGGAAAGGGAGAAAATGTAAAAAGATATATTATTGATGTTGAGCATAGGTGGAATTCAACTTATGAAATGTTGGAGTGTGCTTATAATGATAGAGATATTATTTCTATGTTTGTTAATGAGAGATTTCCGATGATCATGTCACTAATTATGATTGGGAAGTTAGCCACTTAATTAAGGAATTTTTGGAAATTTTTTATGCTTCAACTAATATTTTGTCCGGTGTTTATTATTCCACTTCATCTATTATTGTCAACCAAATATTTTTTATTAGTGAGATTTTTGCAAAATATAGAGAAGACCCTAATTTTGGTCCTATTATTGCTCCCATGGAGGGAAAATTTAAAAAATATTTTGGAAAAATTGAACCACTTCCTATTTTAGCTATGTTTGTTGACCCCCGTTTTAAAATTGATGGCTTTTTGCATAATTGATTCTTATGATAATAATATGGGCCTTGATCATTCTATTTTGAAAGAAAATTATCGTTCTTTATTTTATGATATCTATAATGAATATTATAGAAAATATGGTGATAGAAGGACTTTCAATATGCCTCAATCTAGTGAAAGTTCCTCGTCAAGCACCAAAAATAGATCCGCCACTTATGTTGTAAATATAATTAAAAAAAAATTTCCACGTGTGCTTCTTCTTCTTCTAATACTAGTACTTCTTCTACTTACATGAAATAAATCATTATTTAAATAATAATATTAATAATTTCCTTACATCGGAAGAAATGGATAGTTTTGATATTTTGGCATGGTGGAAACAACAGGCGCATAGTTATCTCAGTCTTGCCGCCATGGCTCGTGATCTCGTTAACTCCATCGACGTCTCACAGTGAGCATCGAGTCTTGTTTTAGTGCAGGAAAAGGAGTATTGGATGATAGGAGGAGCAGAATGAATAATCAAATAGTGCAAATGTGCATATGTTTGAAGGATTGGCTAGATCTCTGAAGATAGATGTGCATGGGAAAAATAGAAACAATTCACCCCACGATGATGGTGGAGAAAGCATATATCATCGATGTAGAAGGAATAGATTGATGAGCCTCAAGCTTGCAAGATGCCAAGAGTCCAAGACTAATCTTTTTATTATTTCAAATGTTCAAATTAAAAAAATAAAAAAAGATAAAGTATTTTTGGTTTACTTCAAAAATTCAAATAGTATTAATTGTTATTTTTTTGTAATTTATTACTTTTATTTAAATATAAAATATCTATTTACTTGTATTGAATATTTGAATGCATTCTCATTAGGGTTAGGTTGGGCCCGTTGGGGGTTGTTATCGGTGCCGCATCTTCCATCGGGGCCTGACCTCTATGGCTCTACCCATCATCTTCGGACTTCACGCCAATGGCATCGGACGCTCAGTCATCGCCCGGATCCGCTGACCGGAGATCATCGAGCGGTGGGCGCAGGGCAGGCTTCTTCACCGGACGGTGGCGTTGGCAAGTGCATAGCCTCATTCCTTTTCCTCTATCTACTCTCCATTCTCGTTCTTGATGCCTCTTGATCCCCCATCTTGATTGCCCTTTGCAGGAGTCATCCAAAGGTCATGCTTTTTTGGATGATTTCATTGATGTCCTGATTCCGTTCATCGCTAGTGAGTCTCGAGTTTGTTTTGTTATATCTCGCTTTGTTTTGATCCCATTTGATGTGATTTTCATTGTTTTTGTTCTATTTTTTTGTTTGATTGGTTTGACCTGTTTGGGGGTTGCGATGATTCTTGTTTTCGATTGAATATGTGGGTTTTTATTTTCTTTAAATTGTATTTATTTTTTCTTTTTTTTTATTTGATCTTTGTAGGATACTAGAATGATTTTCCTCTTTCTCTTTCCTTTTGATCTTTTCTGTGGATTGATTAATTGATTTTTGAGGTTTAATGGAGTTTCTATTGGAGAAAGAAAAAAAAAATTGATGATTCTTTAGATTGGGGTTTTGATCTTGAGTTATTGATCCTTTAGATTTCTACAGGATGTTACACTCAGGAAATCGACCCTGAGGAATAAGCAAAAAGCCAAGAATTCGACACCATGAAATCAAGGTTAAGCAAGCACCGTAAATTATGTAAGAGTAGCGAGCCCATTCTCCAACCAGCTTGTCTAGTGGATATGAAAAAGGATTTAGTATCAAGTGATCATCCATGGTGCCTGTCATAAATTTTGACATAGATAAGATGAAAGCTTTGGATGCAATTGACAGAGTGGGCACCCTTGGCATTGCTGAACCAACCTGAGTTTGAGGTTTTTTGGTTTTTTGCCTTATCTATATGCTCTCTTTGACCTTTGTGTTTAGTTATAGGATTCAACCCTGGTTGGTTTGTCATTTTTATTAAGGGAGTTCAATGAGATGGATTTTTTTCAGGTGTTAATGTGTCATGTCCATATGGGTGTCATGTAAATTTGCACATGCATGAAGATATTGAGCTATTATTCTAAGGAAAAAAAGAAATTAATTTATATCCAGAGATTCAAGCTTGTTCTAAGATATTTCAAAACAAATTTGCAGAAAAATTCTCATGTTTATTTATTTTCATGTGATATGACTATGAAAATCAGAAAACAACAGGATATCCAATTCTGCGAAAAGAATTCGAATATGTGGGTTTTTCTTATCTGATTTTTTTTAGATATGTATCTAAGTATCTTATCTAGTTATCTGTCATATGTTTTTATTTTAATTTTCTATATTAAAAAATATTAATGGGCCGGCTCGGCACGAGCCCGGCTAAAGTGGGCCATGTCTCGTGTTGGGCCGACCCTCCTCCATTCGTGGGCCGTGCTGGCCTAGCACAACAAAACCATGGGCCGTGCCGGCCCATTTGACACCACTAGGTCTTTCTCAGAGGAAGTGCACAAGAAGTCAAGGCAATTGATCAAATCCTCCATTGAGAATTGCACTTGGATAATAGCACAACATTCAAATTAATTATTATCAAAATAATATAAACATGGTGTAGTTAAATATAAAATGCAATCAAATAACATCTTAACAATAACATATATATACACACATATATGACAGCTTTTATTTGACTTTAGGCCAATTATTTATGACTATATGCATTTTTTGTCTTCAGTAATTGACTTTAAACTTCAATTAATTAATGCATGTTCATCAACTAGGAATCAAATAATTAATAAGAAAATAAATTGTGGATCTCATTGCATTGTTGGCATGCATGTTCTTAAGCTAGAGAGAAAAGGATTGAACCATAAAGTCATAAACTTAATGTTTTAAGTCATTGAATTTTTTTTTTTTTTAAAAAGATGCGTATTCTTGATATATTTGAAAAGTAATGCACCCAAATATTTCATCGGCTCGAAATATCGACTCAAATATGTTACCCACCAATAGTAGATTAACATGTGGCATTAAAAATTAATTAATTAAACATGAAGTAAGTTCATATATATATATATGTGCATGTATATGTATATGGATATAGAGTTTATTGGCTAATAAGTTCTTGTGAAGAAGATGAACTATTTGAGCAGAAAGATGTTTCTTTACAACGTGACTTTGGGGATCTATGTGCTTGATTGGTGGGAACGTTACCTTTTTAGTATCCTTTTATTTATTTTTCTTTCATCTATTATGCATGTTTCTTGGTTTTTGTCTCCTTGTTTTTAAGTTTAATTATTTAAAGGTAAAGGACTAGTTTTGATAATATTGTTCTTTTGTCTTCTTGTTGATTTGTATATAAAGATGTAGAATGTTTTGTTCCTCTTGAACCATCTCATTACTAGTACTACAAAATATGATATTTGTAATACATATTGAAGTTATATATGATTTTTCAATGATTGTTTCTTGAGAATAAGTAGTTGTTGATTGTCTTTTATTAAAGCACAAAAGTTCGTAGGAGATTAATTATTATAATTTCAGAAGTTATCAAAATATATGATTTTTTTTTTTTTGAGATATGATTTCTCGGTTCATTCTATTTTAAAACTATTCTAGAATAATCTTTGAAAAAATATTGATTGCAGTTTCAAGATACATCACCTCGTTGTTTGGTATTCTTAATATGTTTAATTTATTGGAAAAGTTATACAAATAATATGTAGTGTGCATACAATTATAACATTTTGGAATAACAATATAAAAATACAAAAAGTATTTCCATGGTTAAATAAACAAAGAATATGACTTTTATAAAGTTTTTTTATTCCTTTTAAATTTTTATTTATTAAAAATTTTTAAATATGCTTACTTCCTAAACTTAAGTAGATATATTGATGTTGGTGTTGCTTGGGTTAATCTTCTACAATGGCTCAAGATTTGTTTTACCAGATCTACAACAGGTAAGCTCTCTCTAATGTATTATTAATGCATATAGTTTATTATGTTACATTAATTGATACCAATTAATTAATTAACTAATTAATTAATTACTTTCTAGGGTTATGCTTCTCCTTAATCATGCCAATTGGGATCCAAGGGCTTTGTGAATTATAGTCTCTTCTTGTTGTATAGGGAAGTAATGTTATGTTTTTTATATTGTTTTTTGTTATATATATATATATATATTCCTTGTTTTCTTATGGGGAGTTGTATTTTTTTTTTTCAATAGTCAGGAAACTATTTATTATAAAATATTAGGTGGACCAACATATCATATTTGAGGTTGCTTTAAGATTAGTGAACTGCAAAAATAGTTCATCTTTTATGTAAATTATTATATAGTAAATTATGAATCTCAAAGCAACCTTCATGTGATATGATGATCATCACTGTAATATATTTTGAAGAGGAACTCCTGTTATATATATATATTTATATATACATACACACATATATATTTTTATATGTGAGTTTTTTTATTTTTTATTTTTTTGTATCAATAAACTGAAAGTTATGTAATGTTATTAATGTGAGATTGTAGTAAGTTAATACGATGTATAATTGTTCTTTTTTCTAATTATATTTATCTTTAGCTTATTATTGAACTATTTTTTGTATTATTTATTTCCTAATTATATTGCTACATTCATTTTAACTAATTAATTAATCCAAAATTAAGAAAATATGAAAATTATATATATATAGTAATTAATGTGACATTGTATTACGATGCATAATTTGTTCCCTTTTCTAATTATAGTTATCTTTAGCTTATTATTGAACTAATATCTTCTTTTATTTTTTTCTTGCTAGATTGAATTATGAATTTCCAATCAAATATATTGCTTCATTTATTTCAACTAATTAATTAATCTAATATATATATATATATATATATTGTAGTTTTATATTAGTTCACGCAATCAAATGTGAAGTCCGTGTGGTTCAAGTTTGTCTTGAAAATCATTTTGTGTACTTCTCAGATTACATATTGATAGATACATTTGTGGTTCCAATTTCACGAAGTTATCTTTTTTGGTTTTAAAACAAAAAAAAAAATACTTAATTTCATGTACTGGGCACATAACTACAAAACTATAAACAATTTAAACCTAAACTCTAAATCCATAAAAAAACTATATACATAGTAATATTAATAGTGGTAAATAGATGCAAAACCATGAATTTGCTCGGTTTTGAAACCAAGCAAATTATAAGTATGAATTTCACCCAATTTCATCTCATAATATTGCTTGAATCATTAGCTTGACTTCATACATTATTTTCCAATTTCATTTATTCATTTAAGATGTAAAAAAGAACAGACTAAATTAAGCTATAAATTATAATTTAGATCTAACAACTTAATGCCCATCACTAATCCATGCATGCTTCACACGTTTATGTGCATAGATGGTGTGATTTGGTGTTCATTTTAAATTCACACTATGAGTCAACAGAGAACTAAATAATGGATTCCCATTGCATTGTTGTTTTGCATGTTGTGCTTTGGTGAGACTTTGACTCAAACAAAGACCATTGAATGCCAAAATTGAATCTTTGACCACGTCCATACCTTAAATTTTATTAAAAGATAAAAATTAAAAAAAAAATCAAATAAAGATCATATTTATTTATATTCTTTGACCATAAATCAACTAAAAATTTTATTTTAAAAAAAAACATATTACTCTTCATTCTCTTTACTCTTTATTCTTTAGACATATATATATAAGTTATGAATAAATATTTATTTAAAAACTAATGGATAAGTATGAACATTGAGAGAAATGGGGACACGTATATTTATATATATAATGGACTTAGGTCTTTATTCATGAATCATGGTCTTCCTTTTGCCACCTTTTGTGTCTTGATATGACTGTTTATCTTTTCTTAGCTAAGGTGAGGATTTTGCCTGTGTATTTCTATGTGAGTTCATTAAGTCTTTGTTAGAGTCAAAGAATGAGAAGATATGGTGGAAATGTGATACACCAACCTCTTAATTCTTCTTCAATTCAATCATAAAATTTATTTTAATTATATACAAAATTAAATTTGACACTATTTAATTTAGTCAACTATGATGGCTTCACCAAAATTATATATATAAAATATCTTATTGTTATTGAGAACATAATTTTATACAATACGTCTTTGAAATTTTTGTTATTGAACATATAATTTTCTACCGAACTTCTTTGAAATTTCGAATAATTAATATTGAGCAAACCCTTTGGGATAAAAAAGAGTTATAATTAACTTAAATAATGAATAATAAATAATAAAAATAATAAATAGAACATTTAAAATGCAACCATAACAACTAAAAGTATACATTAATCTAATTATTTTGGTAATGATTTTTCAAAAATTTTCTTATGTCATTCGTATTCCATAACTAATATGTTTGCGCAAAAATAGCTATATCTCATAGTACCCTCTCCAAAAATTATCATAATAATATAGTTATGTGAAATTACTTTATTAGTTCCTGAATTTTTGTTTATCCTTTTGTAGTCCTCCTGACGTAAAATATTATCCCTCTGCATCCTCCTTTTTATAATCGATTCATTTCATCCTTCCCGCGTCGACTTTGGAAGTTCGAATTTTTGTTCGATATACACAAATTTAAATAGATTATCTAAATAGTAAATGGATACATAAAAACTCAAAAAGCAAAAATTAAAAATGAAGCGATTAAAAGTAATAATAAATCCGAAGTATCAAAACTAAAGATCGAAACTAAAAATTGAGCGTGATGTAAAAATAGTAAAACCGAAGTTATCTAACTATTGGACTTAAAAGTAATTATGACGAGGGACTTTCAAAGATTTAAAAAAAATCAAAGATGTTTTTGACAGATTGGAAAAGTTGTTTGGACCTTTAAATGAATGTGATTTTATCCATTTTTTAAATAAATAAATCAATATATATATATAAATCAAGTTGGGAGAAACGAATAAGTCAAGAAGGCAAAGTCTCATTTTAACTTTTAGTATGCTACTCGTAGGCCACCTAACAATTTCTTCCTAGTTTTAGCATCAATCTTTATCAAAACTTCGTAATGGACCATTCATCCATTATTATCCTAATAAAGTTTTTCCCCAAAAATCGGTCTACAAGTATATATCAAAATAAAAATTATTTAGCTTTTTAATAATTCCACCATATGCATAGAAAAAAATGACATAAACCGAATCACAAATTATCAATAACGCAAGCTTCATAAAAATTACCCAAAACCATATATTATACTTCATCAAGTAATATTTCACCTAGCATATTACTTCCATCGACAAAAAATATCATAAAGTTTAAAAAGGCAACAAAAAATTAATTAATTGAAATTTTTATGAAATTATTTAAATTATATATTACTCCCTCCAATCCAATTATAAGTCACTTAAAGTAAAATTTTTTATTTAAAATTATTTGTCATTTTTAAAAATTCTAAAAACACCAATTATATATATTTTTTTTTTTAATTTCTCCTTTCTTCTAGTTTAGAATATATGTATATTAATAGGAGTAAGTAACTCTAACAAAAGATAAAATTGATCTAATATAATATTTATTTTTAAACTTTAGAAGCGTCCGATTTCTCCCTTATCAAATGTGACAATTAATAAGAATCGAACAAATATATTTCGTCAATAACTTCTTCGGAGATGTTTCACTTAGCAATACTTCTGCCTACTAAAAAAAAAATCTAACACAATTCTAAAACTATATAATAAATAAATTAACGAATAAATAAAATAAATAAATAAAAGTCCACCAACTAAATTTAAGGTGATGGCATGCTCACACATGCATGTTACCCACATTTTCCCACCAACAACCCCCATCACTTCCTCTCTCTCCAAATCTCCACCCTTGATCCAAGATCCAACGTTTCATATCATCTCTCAACAAACCCTCTTCTCTCACCCACCCAACTCCCCTTCCCTCTATTTAAACCCCCCCTCCTCCTCCTTTAAAACTCAACAACAACACACCATAAACAAAACTTCCTTAATTTCTCTTCTTCTTCTTCTTCTTATTTTCTAAAACTTTATTGTTATCATGGAAATGAATGGAGAGAAAATGAGGATGAATGAGGAGTTATGCATGAAAGATCCATTGAAGTGGAAGGTGGCAGGGGAGGGATTAAAAGGAAGCCACCTTGATGAAGTGAAGAAGATGGTAGAGGACTTTAGGAAGCCATTGGTGGAGCTTCAAGGTGCTTCACTAAAAATATCTCAAGTGGCGGCGGTGGCCACGGCGGCGGTGGAGGCTCCGGTGAGGGTGGAGCTTGCTGAGTTGGCAAGGGGTAGGGTGAAGGCCAGTAGTGATTGGGTGATGGATAGTATGAATAAAGGCACTGATAGTTATGGTGTAACTACTGGTTTTGGTGCTACTTCTCATAGGAGAACCAAGCAAGGTGGTGCTCTTCAAAAGGAGCTTATTAGGTATATAATATTAATTGTTTTTTTATTTATTATTTTTTCTATAATTATTATTCTTTTATTATAATTATTATTTTTATTTTTATTTATTATATGTTTATGATTAAAGATCAACGAGTTTATTAGTTTAATTATAAAGCATCGCAGTCTCTTACGTAAGATATTCATTTATTTTTTTAGGAGGCTCGAAAATTAAAGCCTCAAAGCCGCACGAAAAAATAATGACGTATATGTATTGAGATATTATCGGACGTCATCGTAATCTAGTATATATATATATATATATAGAGAGAGAGTTTATGATTTTATTTAAATATTTATTTATTTGTTTATAATATGTATGGGTTTGGTAGAAGACTTGATTAATTAATAATCAACTCATTGCAAGTTTTTATTAAAATAAATGTAATTATTTTTTTAATAAAATTTTTAGATTAAAGCTTTTCTTATATTTACTATAAATGGAACGAAGCTAGCTTTTAGGATAGGGAAAGGAAAGTAAATAAATAAATAAATAAATAAGAAAGGCACATGTTAAGATGATGCATGTGAGTTTCATAATAATATGGGTCATGAGAGTTTGCTTCCACCCATAAATATCTACCTTAATTTTTTTTTTCTGAAAATAATAATAAAATAAAATAAAAAAGGGATTATTCATGTGGTTCTTGTTGAAAGTTGAAACATATACACCAACTACATGTCTTAATTAATATTTTCTTAATTAGAAGATTGGTCCCTAACAAAATTGACAATCAAGATTTCATTTCATATGTTTAATTTTATATTAATTTATAAAGTGGACATGTTTATTTATATGTATCTTTAATTCTTAACAAATTTATAATTATTTAATAAAGTGGACAAAATATTTAAAGCTTATAGGTTACTAAATTAGAATTTTTAAAGTTAGTAGATAGAAATTGAATATAATACATATTGATTAAATATAAAATTACTAAATATTTACTTACATACTCAGTCAAATAAATAATTAATTAATTTATATATCTTAGATCCAAAATTTGATTTTACTTTCCAAAAAAATTATTAATTACCCTCTTCTTTGATATTAATTAATCACAAATTTAAAAAAAAAAATAAATTCTTTCCCATTGTGGACTGTAGGGGTTGGTTGTTACCTATTTTCTATTTTAATTGAAGCGGTTTATTTACTTTTTTTCAGAAAAAAAATTGAAACTCAACTGTTTTTTTTTTTAAAAAAAATTAAGAACAAACCACAAGTAGAGGTATGAAACTATATTTTTAATAAAATTTATAACATGTCTCGTATAATTTTTTTTAAATATATTTTTCTCAATGTATGTAGATTCCTAAATGCTGGAATCTTCGGTGGCGGGAAGGAATCTGGCAACACATTGCCATCTTCGGCAACAAGGGCAGCAATGTTAGTTAGGATTAACACACTCTTGCAAGGATACTCTGGAATTCGTTTTGAGATTTTAGAAGCTATAACTAGCCTTCTTAACAACAATATGACACCATGCCTTCCCCTCCGCGGCACAATCACTGCTTCCGGTGATCTTGTACCGTTGTCCTACATTGCCGGTGTCCTCACCGGACGTCCCAACTCGAAGGTCACCACTCCGGAAGGCAAGATTGTAAATGCCGAAGAGGCATTCAAGTTGGCCGGCATTAATGGAGGCTTCTTCGATTTGCAACCAAAGGAAGGTCTAGCTCTTGTCAATGGCACTGCAGTTGGCTCTGGTTTAGCTTCCATTGTCCTCTTTGATGCGAACATCCTCGCTATCTTAGCTGAGGTTCTTTCTGCCGTGTTTTGTGAGGTAACATAAAAAATTTTAAATTTGTTATTCTATACTGTTAGACTAACTAATAGTCTCATATCGATTAATTTAGAAAATATATAAATTTTCCATTCTATTAGTTCAAATTGTTAGATTGGATTGGATTTACATAATATATACGGTAGCATGGTATTTAAACTTCATTTGCAGGATTTGTTTATAACATAAGTAGCTAAAATAGACTAGCATTTATCAAGGAGATATATTAAAGTAATATGAATTTCATCTTATTAGCTTAAGTTTTTATATAGAATCGAATCTAAATAACATGTGACAGGTAATGCAAGGAAAGCCGGAATATACTGATCATCTTACTCACAAGCTAAAGCATCACCCCGGACAAATTGAAGCTGCCGCGATTATGGAACACATCCTTGATGGAAGTTCATACATGAAGATGGCGAAGAAGATTCATGAACAAGACCCTCTTCAAAAGCCGAAGCAAGATCGATATGCATTGCGAACTTCTCCTCAATGGCTCGGTCCCCAAATCGAAGTCATTCGTATGGCAACCAAGTCCATTGAGAGGGAGATCAACTCTGTTAATGACAACCCCTTAATTGATGTTGCGAGGAACAAGGCTCTTCATGGAGGAAACTTCCAAGGAACACCCATTGGTGTTTCCATGGACAATGCTCGCTTGGCCATTGCCGCGATTGGTAAACTAATGTTCGCGCAAATTTCCGAACTTGTCAATGATTTCTACAATAATGGTTTGCCATCAAACCTTTCCGGAGGAAGAAATCCAAGTTTGGATTACGGCTTCAAAGGTGCAGAAATTGCGATGGCTTCGTACTGCTCTGAGCTTCAATATCTCGCAAATCCAGTGACTAATCATGTTGAAAGTGCGGAGCAGCACAACCAAGATGTTAATTCTTTGGGTTTGATTTCTGCAAGAAAGACTGCAGAGGCAGTTGAGATCTTGAAGCTCATGACTTCCACTTTCTTGGTTGCTCTTTGCCAAGCTATTGATTTGAGGCATTTGGAGGAGAACCTGAAACAAACTGTGAAGAACACTGTGAGCCAAGTTGCCAAGAGAGTATTGACCATGGGTGCCAACGGCGAGCTTCATCCCTCGAGATTCTGCGAGAAAGAATTGATTAAAGTTGTCGACAGAGAATACGTATTTGCCTACATCGATGACCCTTGCAGCGATATTTATCCATTGATGCAAAAACTAAGGCAAGTTCTAGTCGAACACGCCCTCAAAAATGGCGACAAAGAGAAAGATGTAAACTCTTCCATCTTTCAGAAGATCGCCGTATTTGAGGATGAGCTAAAGGCCGTGTTGCCAAAGGAGACAGAAGGAGCCAGGACCGCTTTCGAGAACGGTAACTGTGCCATTGACAACAGAATTAAGGAGTGTCGATCTTATCCTTTGTATCGGTTTGTGAGGGAAGAGCTCGGCACAAGTCTTCTAACCGGAGAGAAAGTTCGATCACCAGGTGAAGAATTTGATAAAGTGTTCACTGCTATCAGCCATGGCAAGGTCATTGATCCTCTCTTTGAATGCTTGAAGGAATGGAATGGTGAACCACTTCCCATTTGTTAGACATTGTTTGATCTTCTCTACAGCCAAGTCTTAATTTGCTTTTGTTCTTTCAAATTGTAATGTTTCTGGTACTTGTGCTTCATCTAGCAAGCATATTCTATATCTGTATATTGTTTACTTTTCTTTCTCTACTTGTTTTCCATGCTAAATGATATTTAGAGCTATGATAGCTCTTTGGTTTAATAACTCTCTACTAGGCCTTGTTGCTGCTCCTCTTTTTGGACTCATGATCAAGTAAACATCAAATTTTAGAAAATTTTGAAAATAAATAAATCAGATCCATTCAAGAGTAAAAGTGTATTAATACCATTATAATAAAAGTGAACATGCTACTCACCTCAACCAATGTTAGGGAGAATGAGTTATACGCCTTGATAAAGGAAAGAGTTATATGTTTTTAATGTAATTTTTTTATAAGAGTTCAAAGAATTACTTTTTCTGTGTGTGGTGAGTAGTGAAAATTGAGATGGTGAGTAAGTGATTTAGCTTTCTTTTATTTTGTGGTTTTTTTTTTATTTATTGTAATTATTCTATGGTCTTTTTAGTTCTTTTTTTCTATGTTTTTATATATGTTTGTCAATTGTCAGTTTAGTAACTAATAATTTATCTATTTTGAAATTCTCTCTCTCCCTCAATGATAATTTGCAACTGCTTATATTAACTACATAAATTTGTTATGTATACTTTATTTTTATTTTTATTTTTATTATTTATTTTATCTTTTTTTAAACAGTGATTTATCTATTTTATAATAAAAAAATTTCATTCTAAATATATGTATATATATAGAGAGGGATTGGTAATTTAGAAATATTTATAAATTTATTATCTACGAAAAATTCGCAGTTCATCATTCATTCTTTGATCAAATGGCTGTCACATGGGTGCACATTAGAATAATAAAGTTGGGTGAACATTTTATTATAAACAGTGATTTTTTTATAAAAATATAAAAAAACACCAACATTCTCACATCTCATCCAATGACTCCGTACAATGGTTTGGTCACTGTACATAACCATGTTGTTTTCTCTCTCCACATTATTATGTGTTTGTCTCTCCCTAATTTCTTCTCTACTGTTTCGCCATACATATATATATATATATATATATATATATAATTATTAAAAAAAAAGTTGAGATGGCAGAGTCTCATTTAACTTTAGCAGGCCACCTATCACTTTCTTCCTCGTTTTACATCAATTTTTTATCAAAAATTCTCAATAAACTGGTTGATGAATCATCAGTAAAAGAAACTTAATAACATTATCAATAAAGAATTCGGTTATAAACATACCAAATAATATTATTTAGTCCTTGATACTTCTACTGTATGCATATAACAATTATATGCATAAACCAACCATAAAATATTGATAAAAATATTAGTTTCATAAAATTATCCAAAATATTATGTTTCATCAATTATTTCATCCAAAATATCACATAGCAGTTCTTTTATTACCAAAAAAAAAATATAAAATAAAAACAAACAAACAAATAAATAAATAAATATCCACCAATTAAATTTTGGGGGTAAAGGTTCAATTCCACACATCAATTGAATCGATGGGTTATTTCTTGGTTCAATCTTGTTGGTTGAACCAACAATTCCATGGTTTGAAATCATCACGATCTAGAGGTGTCAATTTGGCCCAAACCTAACGGGGAACTTGATTTTCTGCCCCGAAAGGTCTTGGGTTGGGCCAGGGCTAAAATATGAGGAATGGGTTCGGGGATGAAGCAGGGATGTAAATCCATATTGTCGGAGGCTGGGAATCCCTTCTCTCATCCCCAAATATATAATTTTAATATTATATATATATATAATGATAGAAATATTTATATTAAATAAAATATATATTATCAAAAGATAATATATTTGATGTATTTAATGGATGAAAAAAAATCAAGGATAGAGAAATTCTTTTTTCTTGAACTCAGATTCAAGGGTGGGGGTCGGGATGAATTTGCTAAGTTAGGGTCGAGGCCAGGAAATATATTCCCTTATGAATCCCCGTCCCATTGATATCCCGTGCACGACCTTTAACCAGATCGTGCATTAACGGGTTAATGAACCTGCTTTATGAGTCAATGAACCGCAAGGCTCTTAGCGGGCCGGGCCAGGGTTTCAACCTCTACTCATAGTCATGTAACATGTTACGGCCCTACATTTTCGAATTTTTCCCACCAACCATCCTGTCATTCTCTCTCCCTTCAAATCTTAACCTTTGATCCGAGATCCAACGGCTTATATCATCTCTTAACAAACTCCTCTCCCTCAGACCCACCCAACTCCCCTATAATCTACTATCAACCCCTCCACCACCTATAAAACACAACAATATCAACAACAAAACATAAACAAAACTACTTCTTCTTCTTCTCTAGAACTTTGTTGTTATTATGGAAATAAATGGTGAAAAAATGAGCATGAATGAGGAGTTATGCATGAAGGATCCATTGAAGTGGAAGGTGGCAGGGGAGGGACTGAAAGAAAGTCACCTTAATGAAGTGAAGAAGATGGTGGAGGAGTTTAGGAAGCCATTAGTGGAGCTTCAAGGAGTTTCTCTAATGATATCTCAGGTGGCGGCGGTGGCGGTGGCGGTGGCGGTGGCGGAGGTGGAGGTGGAGGCTCCGGTGAGGGTGGAGCTAGCTGAGGTGGCAAAGGGTAGGGTGAAGGCCAGCAGTGATTGTGTAATGCACACAAGTGGAGGGGAGAGCGGACCCCAAAAGACCGACCTATAGGGTGGGGTAGCCCCAACCCTATGGTCGTGGAGCCGAGTCGAGTGCAGCTTCACTCAGCGACACTTCACTCGGACCCGGCTGCGACACCAGCGTCGAACCCTCCCACGGTCAGAACCCTCTGTGGCCAGCGCACCTGACCAAACCTGACGAGTCGTGCCCACATCGACTCTCAACGAAAGCACCAAATGTAATGCACACAAGTGGAGGGGAGAGCGGACCCCAAAAGACATGCCTAGTAGGGAAGGTTGCCCCACCCACAACCAAACCACTTATATGCACACAATGGGTCCATCTCATAGCCGATGTGGGACTAAAGGGGTTAGTTTATTTGCAATCATTACAGATTGGGTGATGGAGAGCATCAATAAAGGCATTGATACTTATGGTATTACTACTGATTTTGGTGCTAATTCTCGCAGGAGAACCAAGCAAGGTGGTGCACTTCAAAATGAGCTTATTAGGTATTCATTTTTATTAATTATTATTATTGCCTTAAAAAATAAAAATAATCTCATTTCAAATAATTTTGTCATAAAATAACCAGGGATGTGTGTAGTAAAACGTTATAAAAATAATGAATGGAGAGATCCAGAGTTAAATTGGTAGACCCCATAGTGTACTATATAAAAAATACTATAGTAGTAATATTCATTCATTATTCACGGGTCCCTTATGAGAATGTCGTTTTTTTTTCTTTTTAGGGTTGCATGGTAAAGCATGGGGTTTTTAATAACTCGATTTTATTTTTAAGATTTCTTCTTCTAGGCATATACATAGTAAGACTCTATTCGTTTTATGTAGCATCGGACCAAATTAATAAATCTCTAAGGGTCGTTAAGTCAATGTAATTAATAAATCACTGTACTTGTTTGCTTCTTAACACCTCGTGTGATGGCGCACTTGTAACTTTTGAAAGAAGAATCATCATATGAATATATATTTTTCAACTTATGCGAGGGTTTCTAAATGCTGGAAATCTTCGCCGGCAGGAAGGAATCCAGCAACACATTGCCATGTTCGGTAACAAGGGCATCAATGTTAGTTAGGATTAACTCTCTCTTGCAAGGGTACTCGGGAGTTCGTTTTGAGATCTTAGAAGCTATGACTAGCCTTCTTAACAACAATATCACTCCATGTCTCCCTCTCCGGGGCACCATCACTGCTTCCGGTGATATTATACCTTTGTCCTACATTGCCGGTGTCCTTATCGGACGTCCCAACTGCAAGGCCATCACCCAGGAAGGGAAGATTGTTGATGCTGATGAGGCATTCAAGTTGGCAGGTATTACTGGTGGCTTTTTCGACTTGAACCCAAAGGAAGGTCTAGCTTTTGTCAATGGCACTGCAGTTGGCTCTGGTTTAGCTTCAATTGTGCTCTTTGATGCTAACATCCTCGTTGTCTTAGCTGAGGTTCTTTCAGCAGTGTTTTGTGAGGTAATACAATTAATGTTCGAGTTCAAATATGAAATATAAAATCTTAACTAGGAGATATTTCCGACAGCTGATGCATGGAAAGCTGGAGTATACTGATCATCTTACTCACAAGCTAAAGCATCACCCCGGACAAATTGAAGCCGTTGCGATCATGGAACACATATTGAATGGAAGTTCGTACATGAAAATGACGAAGAAGATTAATGAGCATGATCCTCTTCAAAAGCCGAAGCAAGATCACTATGCATTGCGAAGTTCCCCTCAATGGCTTGGTCCTCAGATCGAAGTTATTCGTATGGCAACCAAATCCATTGAGAGGGAGATCAACTCTGTTAGTGACAACCCCTTGGTTGATGTTTCAAGGAACAAGGCTCTTCACTGTGGGAACTTCCAAGGAACACCTATTGGTGTTTCCATGGACATTGCTCAATTGTTGGGTATGTGGAGCCTGATTGTGTGACACCCCAGGAGGTGCGGGAGAGCATCGGTTTAGGTTGGAGATGCGGGGAGAACGCCCGCAGTAGGATATAAGGGTAATTTGTATATGTTTAGGATTATAGTTTGATAATCTTGTAAATTGTACCCAGATAGGATTTGTATGCAGATAGGTTTAGGATCTAGATAAGTTTAGGATCCAGATAGAGTTAGGATCCAGATATGATTTACCCTCTTCCAGATATGCCTCAGAGTTCTAATCCAGATATGCCTCAAAGATCTAATCCAGATATACCTCAGATTTCTTCTATATATAGGCAGTCCCTTGTAAGATGTATGAGTGCTTCAGATATTGAAATAAAACCATAGTGCGGCCGTGGACGTAGGCAATCTTGCCGAACCACGTAAATCTTGTCTTTCTTGTGATTGTTTTCTACTTTATTTTTCTCTCTCGATCTTCAGTGGGAATCCGAATTCCCAACAACTCGCTTGGCCATTTCTGCGATAGGTAAACTAATGTTTGCGCAAATCACTGAACTTGTCAATGACTTCTACAATAATGGTTTGCCGTCAAACCTTTCTGGTGGAAGAAATCCGAGCTTAGATTATGGCTTTAAAGGTGCAAAAATTGCGATGGCTTCGTACTGCTCTGAGCTTCAATATCTCGCAAATCCAGTGACTAGTTATGTTGAAAGTGCGGAGCAACACAACCAAGATGTTAATTCTTTGGGTTTGATTTCTGCAAGAAAGACTGCAGAGGCAGTTGAGATCTTGAAGCTCATGACTTCCACTTTCTTGGTTGCTCTTTGCCAAGCTATTGATTTGAGGTATTTGGAGAAGAACACGAAACAAACCGTGAAGAACACCGTGAGCCAAGTTGCCAAGAGAGTATTGACCATGGGTGCCAACGGCGAGCTTCATCCCTCGAGATTTTCATGAGAAAGAATTGATAAAAGTTGTCGACAGAGAATACGTATTTGCCTACATCGATGACCCTTGCAATGATACTTATCCATTGATGCAAAAACTAAGGCAAGTTCTAGTCGAACACGCCCTCAAAAATGGCGACAAAGAGAAAGATGTAAACTCTTCCATCTTTCGGGAAGATCACCGATGTTGAGGATGAGCTAAAGGTCGTGTTGCCAAAGGAGACGGAAGGAGCTAGGACCGCTTTTCGAGAACAGTAGCGTGCCATTGACAATGGGATTAAGGAGTGTCGATCTTATCCTTTGTATCGGTTTGTGAGGGAAGAGCTCGTCACTAGTCTTCTAACCGGAGAGAAAGTTCGATCACCAGGTGAAGAATTCGATAAGGTGTTCACTACTATCAGCCATGGCAAGGTCTCAGTGATCCTCTCTTTGAATGCTTGAAGGAATGGAATGGTGAACCACTTCCCATTTGTTAGACATTGTTTGATCTTCTCTACAGCCAAGTCTTAATTTGCTTTTGTTCTTTCAAATTGTAATGTTTCTGGTACTTGTGCTTCATCTAGCAAGCATATTCTATATCTGTATACTGTTTATTTTTCTATTTCAACTTGTTTTCCATGTTAAATGATGTTTATATCTCACTGGTTTAAATTTCTCTTTAATTCTATTCTATAATTAAGACTTCTGGCTCATCTTTTGGAATTAGGGAAATTTTTAAAAATAAACTTTGTGTTTCCAGTTTTGTAAAAAAGAGACAGAGACAGTGAGTTGTTTTTCTCATTTCTTAAACAATGTGGATTCTCTAATTAGCAAAAGAAGGAAAAGCCGTTAACAGCAGTATTAAGTCACAGAGGTAAAATAATCAATTTATTATAAAAAAAAAATGCATGTCGCATAAAAACCATGATTTTCAACGTGATTTTATTTGTTTTTTAGAATTTAAGTTTTTTTGTTCATTAGAATTTTGCAAGAGATTCTTAGATTATTATTTATTTTTTTTACGTCAAATGAGACGGTTTTTAAATAAATTGACTATTTTGTCTTTGTGAATTAACACCGTTAAAAGATTGTTAATGGTTTTTTCTTTTTTTTACTAGCAGAAATCACATAGTTTAAAAATGAAAAAAATAAATTTTTGTCTTTTTTTTTTCAAAATTGAAAAACCACAATATTTATTTTTGAAAATCTCCCTTTGAATTATAAAGAAAATATTAAAATTTGGAAACTTCGTGAATAAATCACATTCATTAACAAGTAAAACATATCTAATACAGTAAAAACAATAAAAACATTAAAAAGAATATCCACTAGAATTGTGGAAGAATTTGCAGTGTCATTTAGGTAAACTATTTCAAGTTTGAGTTTTTATGTAACTAACTACTAAGTGGTCCATTCCATTGGTATTTGGGTTCCATTAGAATTTTTGTGGTGAGAGTTTAAATCACGATTGAGGGTATAATTATGGGAGGGTGCAGTAGTGATTGTGTACAGAGTGGTTTCAGGGCTCCATGTATGTGTGTAGACCTGTCCTTGCTCCCACAAGGCTTATGCACATTCCAGTTTTTCATAACAGCCTAGCAATTCTTGCAGAGGAAAGGCAATTAAACATATGTGAAACGATTTCGTGTCATAATCATGTCAACTAGTGTAATACACAATTAGCACGAATATATAGGTAAAAAAAGTAATTATAACCCATATATATATATATATATATATATATATATATATATATATATATATATATATATATATATATATTAAATTTTAGATATTTACGTAGTTATGTATGTTAGACTTAAATATCTAAGTATATGTTTGTTGGATTTTGAACTAATATATTTTGGATTTAATTCAAGTTTGTTGACATAGTCAATTTATGGATTTTCGTGTAAAAAGCGGGTTAAATGGGTTATGTCAGTATTACGCGATCTAATTATAGGAGTGTTAAATGAGTCGTGTCATGTTACACGCACCCAATTATAGATTAAGTGGTTTAAGTGTGTCGTATCGTGTTACACACTTCATACATGGGTCGTGTATATGTTAAGGAAGTCAGACACAATCAATTATCATATCTTGTCTGTATTTGTCATTTTGGCATTACTATTTTGACACGACACGATTAGACACGTTTACCAAAATTGCTATCTTTAAACTGAAAAAAAAAAGTTTGAGTTTTTATATAAGTAAAAAAACGTTTTTTTAAGTGTTCAAAGCCCTTGGCACCCTTTTTTTTCAATGATAAATAAATAAATAAATATAGATCAATGAAAAATAAATAAATATCTTGCTTAGTGATCACACCTCCACACTCACTTTGTTTGGAGTTTTGAGTGCTAGTGAATCCAATCCAAATGTTAATCTGTTGGGTTGAGATCCAATAACAATAAAGATCTAACCCAATAATATGGGTAAATTTTTAGTAGAGTATTAAACTTTTTGCCATTTTTCATTTGATCACCGAACTTTAATTGCATCAATTTGATCACTCAATTTTAATTTGATTTCACTAAGTAATAAATCAAGCGGATTTCACCTCTAAATGAATGATGTGGTTTTTCGAAACGACATGGACATCTCCAATAGAACTATAATAGTGCTTTATGGGGAGGAGTAATCTGGATTTTTTTGATAGCAGTATAATTAATTATGGGTTGAAATCCTTGAATTTTTGCCCTTGATGAAATCAAATTAAAAGTTGAACGACCAAAATTGATACAAATCGAAGTTCGAGTGATTAAAGTGAAAAATAAACCAAGTTTTTAATGACTCTAAGAAAAATTTACTAATAATATCTTAGTGGGCTAAAATCAATATTACTATTTAAAAAATGAATATTTATACATAGATTAAATCAATTAATATTTTATATTAATAATACTATTTATCAATATTACTATTTTAAAAAATAATAATTAATTATTTACTTAATAAAATTTTATAAAAATGAAATAATCTCCACTCACCAACCCCACAACAAAGTAGGTTATAGAAAGTGACTTCCTCTTCCCAGAATACCCCTACTCCCTCAAACTTTTTCCTTAAATACCCCTCCATCTCTCCCGTTTTCTCTCGCTCGCTCTCATTCTCTTTTCCTCTCTCTCTCTCGCTCGCTCGCTCTCTCGATCTCGATCCATCGATCGGTGAAGCGAAATGGCGTACGAGCGCATCCTCCTCGGCATGGGGAACCCCCTGCTGGACATCTCTGCTGTCGTTGATGAGGATTTTCTCAATAGGTATAGCTCTCATCTTTGCTTGATTTCATTGGTTGGAGATCTCTTTGCTTGATCTCTGTTTGTAGCCTTTCTTTTGTCCGTGGATCCAATGTTATGAACTTTTAAGATCTTTTGATTAATGCGGTTTATCAGGAGTATTTGTTTGTAGATCTAGGTTTTTGAGTTTTCAGTTGTGGTTTGAATCTTATTGAGCTTGTTTGTAGATCTGTTTTTTTGATTAATTTTGTTTAGAAGAGTCAACTGATGGATGGAAGTTTCTTCCTTTTTTTTTATAAATATTTTTTAATTTTTGTTTTTTATGCGTGTCTTTTACAACGACTGTAGAAAGCTTGTTTCTTTTTGAGTATTATTTGTTGTTTTTAGAGTAAAAATAAGGAGAAGAGCCATCTGATGGGTGAAAGTTTCTTTCTTGGAATGTAGAATGGTATCCAGATCTAGCTTTTTTTATTTTTATACTTCATTTTCTCTCTTTAGTTGTATTCGGAGTTGGATAATTTTGATATATGTTTGTTCTGTTGTAGATCTAAATGCTCAGTGTTTATTTCCTAATTCTTGAGTATTGGTGTGTATAGGATTCATTCTCTGTTGGACATGGCATCTAAATGCTTAGTTTTGACTACATTTAATAATCTGGATTATCTCTTGAAACTTGCTGGTCATTAATCAATCGGATAATGGACTGTAGGTTTGCCGACAATTAATTTCTTAAAGCCTTTTAATGGAATTTTGTTTTGCTTTACTGACTTCTATTTTTGAGTATGATTTATCTATCGATTATCATCACATTTACTACAGTCATGTCAATTTGTTGTTTGGCATCATTGCCATATTTTAGATAGATCTAATTTTTTTTTTTCATGTCTTTATAAAACCCAACTATCTGAATTGCTTTCCTGTTTCAGAGCTAAACAATCTGGCCATTATTTATTATTATTATTTTTTTTGAGGA
The DNA here is from genome assembly GCF_009730915.1 of Dioscorea cayenensis subsp. rotundata. Classification (NCBI taxonomy): domain Eukaryota; kingdom Viridiplantae; phylum Streptophyta; class Magnoliopsida; order Dioscoreales; family Dioscoreaceae; genus Dioscorea; species Dioscorea cayenensis. The sequence goes on from NC_052484.1 coordinate 638,330, forward strand.
AACATTAGTCAATTACAACTTTTATGTTGTGATCAAAGTTAATTAAATTAATTTCCTCCCCTTCAGGTATGATATCAAGCTAAACAATGCGATTCTTGCGGAGGAAAAGCATTTGCCAATGTAAGCTCTCTGCCTCTCTCTATGTGTTTGTACATGCATACTTAGTAAAATTATTCATGTGTGTGTGTATAGGGTAATTTTCTTAGTTGATGATTAATGTTCACATGACTTATTCTTACTTTGAAAAGGGCACTAGTACCAGAAAACAAAATCATATTTTGGTTCATTTTATGGTTGGTTTTTTTGTTCTTTATCTCATTTTGTTTATTTTGAAAAGTAATGTCTAGTTTACTGTCTTGATGTCAGATGCATTACATTTTACTTGAATATGATGTTTGGCATGCAACTAAGGACCATAAATCTTTCTTAATTTTTCAAATTGCTGAGAATAGATACAATATATCTTACTGTTTGGGTGAAACACATAAAATTGGAGTGTGTGTTCTAATATTGGCTCAAATTCATATGAGGACAATTGACCTGACAACATCTCAAATTCATGCTTGCGTATGCTTTCATGATGCCTCTTTACTTCTGATTGAAATCTTTGTGTCCATATCTTAGGTATGAGGAGCTAGCCACAAAATACAATGTTGATTACATTGCTGGAGGTAAGAATTTATGGTTTTTCAAGCATTTCTGCAATGAAGATTTCTTGCAAGAATGATTCATGACATTTTCATCACTTGTGCAGGAGCAACTCAAAATACAATCAGGGTAGCACAGGTTAGGTCGTTATTTTAATTGTGCTTCTGTTATTTTCCCATGTCTAAGGTCTTTAGAAATGTGCATTGAATATTATGTCTCCTGTATTCTTCCAGTGGATGCTTCAAAATCCCAGTGCTACAAGTTATATGGGCTCTATTGGAAAGGACAAATTTGGAGAGGAAATGAAGAAAAACTCAAAAGCTGGAGGTGTTAATGTAAGTTTGCAATTATTAAATTTTTTCCCTGCCTGCTCTCTGCATATGTATCATCTTAACAAGTGTAGGAGCGACCTTTATACAGGTACAATATTATGAAGATGAGACAGCCCCAACAGGTACATGTGCTGTCTGTGTTGTTGGTGGTGAAAGGTCAGTTTGTTTTAATTCTATATTCTACGCATATTAGTCTTGTTGTTTCTGCACGTTGTTTATTATTTATTTTAATTCTGCCTTTGCTTTGACTAATGTACAGGTCCCTCATTGCCAACTTATCAGCAGCCAATTGCTACAAGTCTGAGCATTTGAAGAGACCAGAAAACTGGGCCTTGGGTACCATTTTTTCCAGTCATGGGTTGGACTAATTAATAAATTTAATTAATTAATTATTTCAGTGGTGGCAAAAAAGTTGGTTGGACAGTTGTTCTAGATAAATTTTGGTGAACTTAGAAATAAGGACTTTCTTTGTCAATTTGCGCCATACGTGTTTATATATTAACCAAATATTCAAGCTGTCTCTGTTATCAATGTCAGGAAATAGTCTAACTGAAGTTTGTTGATTGTAATATTTAAAAGCTGTTCTGTTTCAGGCTGTTGTTCACTGTCTTATGTTTCTGTAGTTTTTACTTTGGTGTTTTTACTCCTTGATGCTGTTTCTCAGAATGGTAGCCTTTGGTAATTACATGAAAGCTTCTTCATTGAAAATCTTGCCATGATGATATAGCTTTTTTTCTTGTCTGCCACATTTCGATTGTGACAAATACTAGTTCCCAGTCTAGGTAATTGTTTGGTCTGAATTGCAAGCTCCTTCCATGCCATTTAAACCACAAAACCTTGATTGCTTTTCAATTAGTCCTTAATTGTAATTAGCATTACCACTTCCTGGGATTGCTCTTGTAAAAGATTTGTACCGTGAAATGTTGATTCCAAGTTCTCAAACTGATTTTGTTCTTAAAACTTCTTGGCAGTTGAAAAGGCAAAATACATCTATATTGCTGGATTTTTCTTAACGGTGTCTCCAGAGTCTATTCAACTCGTAGCTGAACATGCTGCTGCCCATAATAAGGTATAGGTTCTCATTATCACTCCCAGAATTTTTTTCATGAACTTTATCTTACTTAAAGGTCTCTTGTTTCTTCCATAGGTCTTTTCGATGAACCTTTCTGCCCCGTTTATCTGTGAGTTCTTCCGGGATGCTCAGGAGAAAGCTCTACCGTAAGTACTCCATCCTTTCTAATGTTCTAGCCAGCCATTTGAGTAGTCAGCTGTTGAGACATTGTGGATATACTGACAGTCATTGCTAATCTTAGGTATGTGGACTATATTTTTGGCAATGAAACTGAAGCAAGGACCTTCTCAAAAGTCCGTGGTTGGGAGGTAAAATATTCTCCTCATATTTTGATATTACTAGGCTTAATTAGTCTGATACTCCATGCTGACTGGAACGTTTGATGTTTAGACTGAGAATGTCGAAGAGATCGCTGTGAAGATCTCAGCATTACCCAAGGCATCAGGAACCCACAAGAGGATTACTGTGATCACTCAGGGCAGTGACCCAGTTGTTGTTGCTGAGGATGGAAAGGTCAACTATTTATATTATCCTTGATAAATGTATTCATAATGATACTGACAAGTTTTATGGTATTTTTAGGTGAAATTGTTCCCAGTGATTCTGTTACCAAAGGAGAAGCTGGTGGACACAAATGGAGCAGGTGCCTTCTTCTCATACATTACTGTGATTGAAATTTGTTATTATATATTATTTTATTGCCATTTCTTAACTTGATTATACACTCTGTTTTTTGTATATATACAGGAGACGCTTTTGTTGGGGGATTTCTCTCTCAGTTGGTGCAGGAGAAGAGTATAGAGGAGTGTGTGAGAGCTGGTTGTTATGCAGCAAATGTTATAATTCAGAGGTCAGGCTGTACTTACCCAGAGAAGCCAGACTTCAACTAAGTCTTTGACACAGGCATGAAGAAAACAAATTCGATATGAAATTTTTCTTAGTTTTTTATTTTTGTTCTTCTGAATTATGCATTGACTGCATGGTCTTTCATATCTTTGAGCGATGTAATAAAAGAGTTGTCAATCGCCCAAGGCCATCTTTTATTTAAAAAAAAAATAAAAAATTTCCGGTCTTAATGCAGTAGTTCAGATCATTATGTTTCTGCTGAGTACTGTAACAATTTGATCTCTAAGAGCTTGTTTGAATGTCTAAGAAATAAAAATATCTGTAGTTTTCCTTTCCTACATTTATCACTTTTGAGATTGCATCATTTGCTCCCCAAATCACTGTAAATGTTCTCAGGGATGTTTGGGTGCAATTCTTTGTTTGGATGTCTTGTTTAGATAATTTTAATAATAAATAATAATTAAAGTGAAATATATAGTTAAATAAAAATAAAAATAGTCAAAATATTTTATAACTAAAAAGTATTTATTATTTATTATAAAAATAATTATTATCCAATTTAATTTTTTTTTCTTATTAATTTGTATTAAAGGTATAAAAAATTTTATTTCACAAATTTTTTTTCTTCTCATTTTTAATAAATTAACTCTCGATTCTTTTTTATTCTCATTTTTATTTCATTTTTTTTCGATTTGGATAAACCACACCCATTAAAATAGCAAAGACAAAGAACAACAAAAGGAAATCATACCCACAAAAGGTGAGAAAATCAACAATAGACCCAGCAGAAACTACAAAAGGGAGAAACCCAATCAAGAGAAGGGGCAACCCCAGGAAAAAAACAACACTACCCATCTCCCGGGTAAGAACTATCCTCCGGAGAAACATAGTGCCCCACATCCCTAGCAGAAACGAACTCCGCTCCACTTGATCTTCTTAATCGGCTCTTCTAACATGGTGCCTCCTTTATCGATTTCATTCTTTGCGAATAAACAACTCTTAAATTTTTTTTTCTTGTTATAGTTTGGTCTGATGTTCTTGTGGAAATTGATTTTACTAATCTTTGTGCCTGTGTCCACATTGCGTGCTGACAGATGGCACCAAATAAACTCTATTCAAGGTAGACAAGATGTTGATGACTAGAAAGCTTAGTAGTACGGTGGAGTATAAATCACGTCTAGAATGCTTTTTCCTTTTTGTGGAAAATTATTGTTCCCGTTCTTGATTCTTAGATCTTGTGCTGATTGATTAGGACACATATCTTGATAATTACCAGGAAAAAGGAGGCAGGAAAATGCAGATTGGTTGTCCTGATTGATCAGCTTTTGTACACTTGTTAATGACAACCAATATATAATAATAATAATAAAAAATAAATAAAAATAAGAGGTAGTAGTAGTATATATAAATGGTAATGTTTTCCTTGCTTCACTTATAGGTAGTTTGTTGCATGGTTTAATTTCATGTGTTGTGAACAAGTCTCTCTTTGTTAATAAAGTTCTTTATTTAGTTCAAATCTATTTAATTCCTTATTTATTCTAGCGGATAATTAAATGATAAATTCACTCAGATAGTGGGGGTTTAAAACTCTTTGTAATTGAAATTACAACATTCCTTAAAAGTAACTTGCTAGATTTGAAATGATAATTTAATTTTAAAAATATCATTTAATTGGATTTTAGTGAATGTGAAATTACATCCAAATTAGATGTTGTTCCAAATTGAGGATTTAGAATTCTAACAAAATTGAGAAAAATTATTATTATTTTTAATTAGCCATATTAAGATTGTAGATGGAAGTGAAACTAAGGACATTTTTAATCATTAGACTATCCTAGAGTTTGATGCATATGCACTTTATCAATCCATTAAACTCTTGCTCATCAAATTATCTTCCGTAATATTTATACTATAAAATAGGACCTACAATCATTTCATCCAATTTATTAAAAATTTATATTTATATATTTTATTAAAACATATTTATTTAATAAATTATTAAATATTATTAATAAAATTATTATATAATACATTTAAAAAATTCAAAATTCAAAATAAATATTTAAAATAATCGAAATATATGAATACTAATAATTGTTTTTTATGGGAGATAGTAAAAATATTACATATTATACATTCAATAAATAATTTATTAAATTAAATAAATCATTTTAGGTTAAATTAATTTTTAATTAGAGCATTAAATAATTAGTAAAAAAATATTTGATTTAAAAAACTTTTTTTTAAAATAATCAAAGATAACTTAAAATATTTTAAAATAAAAATTTGAATTTGATTAACATTTGAATTTAAAAAAAAATTAAAAACATTGAATTTAAAAAACTATTAATTTGTTATAATAAAAATAAAATTTGAAAAAAAATGAATTAAAAAAAATATTTAAAGTGATGAGTCCAATCCCTTTTTGAATAAAAAATAAATATAAATATAAATAAGTGGGGTCCACCCATTATAAACCTCTCTCTCGAGCATAATATAAAAATAAAAAAAATAAAAAAATATTTGTTGACAATTTATAAAAAAATATCCATATTGAAGTCCTCGTGTGTTGAAATTAAAAATGTAATATAATATTTTTTTATAAATTTTAATTAAAAAATTTTTATAAAAATTATCATTTTTAGCTCTGAGTTGTAAACCTCACCATCAAAGCTTGCTAGGGCCACATGCAACATCTCATCATCAATGGAGAGAATTAATTAATTAATTAGGAATTTATCAATATCTGGAATTAGGTTTTTTATTATTTAAATTTTCGTCATATTTAAAAAATTAAATACCAAAAAAATCACTATATTGGCCTAAAAGCAAAGTGTTGAAAAATAAATTCTCAAGCTTTAATTGCGTGAATCCGAGGGTCACGGTGATTTATTTATTTATTTATTATTTTTTATTTTTTAGTTATGAAGTTATCATTCATGATCGATTATTACACGATGATCCAAGGTAGGACTTTGACCTTTTTCCATCTTCTCTTATCTTTTATTTGAATATGTATTTTTTTAACTAATAAAATGTAATGATTCCCTTTAGTCCCACATCGTGCATGAAACTGGAGTCTCATGTGGCTATAAGTGGGGGGCAACCACACCCTATTAGGCCGGTCTGTGGAGTTGTGGATCCCACCGTGTGTGTTGTGTGTGGATTAGGTGAGGGGTCGACCGAAGGGGTTCGACCGGACCTAGGCCCTAGCAACATGAGATCCGAGTGAAGTGTCGTTGAGTGAAGCGTCACGGCACGTCCCACTGACCATAGGGGTTGGGGCTACCCCACCTCATGGGCTGGTCTTTTTGGGGTTGTGGGTCCTCCACTTGTGGGCATAACAATGGTGCTTTCGTTGAGAGCCGGTGTGGGTCCACGTCATGTTTGGGCGGGTTCGAGGAGCGGGTTAAGTGCAGAGCGGGTGAAAACCCTGGTGGGTCCCAGAGTCCGGCCCCAGAGTCCGGTGCCCAGATTACCCAGACTGATGAGGGCGTCAATGTCTTGATCGGTGGGGTATTGTAATGATTCACCTTTAGTCCCACATCGGCTATGAAATGGAGTTCTTGTGTGCTTATAAGTGGGGGGCAACCCTACCCTACTAGACCGGTCTTTTGGGGTTGTGGGTCCCCCACTTATGGGCATAACATAAAATAAACAAACTACAAGCATATTTAAAAAAAAAAATGTCTTAATCTAAGTCAAATATATAAATAATATAATAGTAATAAATTATTAGTTTTTTAGGTGCAATATAATTAAATAATAAGAAAATTTCAAAGTATCATTAGTAAGAAACTTGGAACATATTTTATTAAGGTGCCCTTTGGTTCGTGGTAATGATATATTATCACATAATAAGATTACCATAGTAATATGAGTGAGAATGTTATATGGTTGGGAATATTGATGTAATTTGATATATATAACCATGTTTGGTTGGGAACTCTTATTCCCGGGAATAGTCCATTGCCGTGTTTAGTTGTCATAGTAATCAATTTGTTAAAATATTAAAAAGTTACAAGATTACCAAGGTAATTCAAGATAGACACTAAATTTGATGGTAATATAATTACCAACTTTCTTGATAATATTTATAAGTTGGTAATGTGATTTTACCATTCAAATTACCACCGGTGCAATGCCAAACGTAGCAATATTTTCAAATTACCACGTAACACGTGGTGATGTTTTTACATTACCGCGAACCAAATGGCCGTTAAAACCCATCATGTAAGTAATCTTGAAATCATGCGATTGAAGGTAATGACAATTTCCTAATTTCTTCTTTTCTTTCATAAACAGATGATGGCATCATCTAACGACAAGTTCAAAGTCAAAATGGTTACAGATTTTGAGAATGAAAGATTTTAAAAGACATGCTAAAACAATGCTATCACTAAATTTATTAGAGATACGAAGCTTCGGCGAAGCTTCCGTGAATGCAAGGCTGATAAACGTGAAAGAGTGCGGAACTGGACTTAGTAACCTTGAGATACAATGGAAATGACAAGCAAAAAAGATATAATTGAATAGGGATCATTGACCAAATAGATAGATTTGCACTTAGTTTTATTTATTTATTTATTATTATTATTATATATTTTTTTGATTTGATATGAGAAGGAAATTTTTTGTCATTCATCATACTAAAAAAATTAGATCAAAAGTTTGTTTGGACTGCTTTATTAATAAATAATTGAGTGGCAACGGCAGGATAATCAGGTTCTGAGACTCTGATGCCTCACTTGGTATCATATGGTTTCAAAATGAGGGGAAATATACTCAAACATTATTATATATTATCTCATCTTAATAACATTCTAACCCTCAATCCAAATGAGGGGAAAGAGGGGTTCATAAATGAGGGTAGAGTAGGGTAAAATAAGGGAAGTTGAGTTTTTTAAGTTATACCTTGTTTGGAATGAAGGTAAGAGATGGTAAGGTTTTATAATTATATTACTAAAATATCCTTAAGTATGTTGTAATGAGATTGTTAAATATTATTATAAACTACTAACAAAAAAAAAACAAATATTATAAATATACTTTTAAAAAAATAAATATGATTTCAAAATTATTTGGAAAGGTTCAGAGCATTTTTGTAATTGTTTGGAAAGGTTGAGGGCATTTTTGTCCAAAATAAATTAAGTGTATTTTTGTAATTGTTTGGAAAGATTGAGGGTATTTTTGTCTAAAAAAAATTCAAAACCTTGCTAACCCTTAGGGGGTGTTTGGTTGGCATGTTTGGAATGGGAATGAGCCATCAATGAGTCAAACCCTTTGTTTGGTTGTACATGCATGGGAGTGAGAGAGGCATGGGGAAGGAGTAAAATCACGTGTCATTGGTAATCACAATCCCTCAAATTTCGAGAGGATTCTTCATTCCTTTATGATGCCTTGGAGATAAAATGACACTTTTGCCCCTTGCATTGAAAACCATGTATCCTATTTTACCATTTTTAATTTAATTTTACATTCATTTTTTTAACATTCAATTATTAATGTCACTTAAAAAATTAATTATTATATATATAATTATATTTATTTACATAAGCGTATAAAAAGTTAAAAAGTTATTTTATCATTTTATAATATTTATTTTATCTAATGAGTTATTAAAATTAAATATCCATTTGTAATAATAAAAGTAAATTTAATATTTTTAAAAAAATAGTTATCACATACAAATCATAATTAAATAATAATTAATAAAAAAATTTAATCATAATACTAACAAATATTTAAAAATAACAATTGTTTCAAATAATAAAGAAATAAATAAATAAATTTAATTATAAATAACAATTGATTCAAATATACTTTAATATGTTATATATATTGTTATTTATTTCTATCAAGGTTATAAAGGTCATTTTACCATATTTTCTTCTTTTACTTTTCCCATTCACAATGAACTACTCTCTTATACCTTACCAACCAAACACATCCTTCATTCCCAATCCTCTCCACTCCTCCCTCATTTTCATTACTCCTTCATTCCTTTCCATTCTCCAATCCGAACCAAACTGCACTTAATTCCTTCCATTTAACCCTTTCATACCCTACCCTCCATTTAACCTTAGATCCAAATAAAATTTAGTAGATAATTTTACCATACAAAACCTCTAAAAAACCAGCTCCCAAGCAAGCTGTAAATTAAGTGAAGGGGAGGGGAAAGGAAAAGTTTTGACTTGAATAATCCCACAATTTGCAGGTCAAGTCAAATGAAGAACCCTAGTAGGGCCCCTCAAAAATGACAGTTTGAGGCCCCACCCTGCTAAGATTATATATACAAACAATGCTTGTCAGAAGGAAGCAAAACCAATATAGTGGAAGGGGGCCTGTCTGGGGTGAAGCCGTGAAGGGAGACGAATCGTGAGTATGTCTCTAGTTTTTCCTGAGTTTTTTGTTCTTTGTTCCAAAATTTGTGAGTATGTTTCTTTGTTTCTCAGAGTTTTATTTTTCCGATGCATGCATGCTAATAACAAAGGCTGCTCTGTGAGTGTTGCAGACAGTTCTCTTTTTTTGTTAATCGCTGTTGCTTGCTTTAGAGTTGTGAAAAACTTGATTGATTGATTGTTTTTTTTTTTGAACAGGGTGGATAAACCACATATTTATTAGGAGAAGACAAAGTACAAAAAAAGAGAGGAATCAAACAAAACGAACAAAGTAGAAAACTGAAACATAAAAAAAAGAAAGAATTGGTTGATTGTTGTTCGTGAAGTTTTTTTTTTCTCTCTATATTATGAGAACAGGATTTAATTTTCAGCTTGAATGAGTTGATTACAGTCATATTCTTATACTGATTTTTTTTCCTTGTTTTGTTTCAGGACTGTTCCATTGAAATTGCAAAGATCCATCCCATATTAATTTGTAATGCACTCCCAATCCCAATATTCAGATGATGAAACCACCTCCAATTCATCCCACCATATCACCATACACATCCCTCAGCATGACCGCTGCCGCCCCGGCAGCAACAACCACCAACGAATACCTCCAATAAATTTCAATTTCATGCAGCAAGACAACACCTACAATTTCTTTCAAACCATACCCTCCCAAAAATCATCACTTCAAGCCTTGAATAAGAACCTCTTTGCCTTTGCAGTTCAGTCCACTGCTGCTCTCCTAGCTCTATGTTTTACTTCATCATCATCGTCATCAGCTTCATCAGCTTCATCAGCTTCTTATTCAACAAAGGTCATGACCATGTCTACACTTGTTCTTTTCAGTTCTTCATTGATATCCACTGCCATGGTTCTCCCTTTGAAGTTTCAGAGGTTAGTTCAAGCAATCAGTTACTTATCAGCTATTTTGGCATTCATCTCTATGTCCAAAATTCTTCTCAACTCTAGAGATTACTGCTGGTTGTTTCTCTTTCTCTTTGGGGACATTTCTACTGCTTTTTTTGTGCGATATTCTGTGCAAGAAGTTATCACAAGTTGTAGCACACAGTGGGGGACTCACAACCCCAAAAGACCGGCCTGATAGGGTGGGGCTGCCCCCCACATATATGCACATGGACTTCCCCTCAATTAGGCGATGTGGGACTAAACCAAAGTTTTCCCATTTAAGAACTTGATCTTCATGTTGTTTGGTCATGGTCGACGGCAGCCACAAAGGATCACATATTGAGGATCACAGAAGATGAATATGATGATGAAATAATTTCGTGTTTTGTTTAATGTCCTGTTTTTGTTTTGTACATTTGCTGTAATTTTTTTTATTTGATAAAAGTGAATAAACCACAGCTTTGTATTTTTTCTTCTACCTCAATATAAATGATAATTTATTCATTTTAATTAAAAAAAAAAAATTGGTTTATCATGTATCTATGTGTCTTCTTATTTCCAAACCCGATCGCCTCGCCGGACCAGGGCTACTGCATCTTCCTTCTCGTTATTACGGCTTTGTTGCATCGTTCTTGCCATGCCGGAGAAGGAAGCCTGATAAAATCCTTCGCTTGCCTCCTCGCACCATCTTGCATCTCCAATCGAGTGCTCAAGTAAGCTGGATTTTCCTTTTCTTTTTGTTTTTCTTTGAGAACATTAATTAGAGATTATCATGCTGTGATCTGATCCAACACTCTTTTTTTCCAACTTGGATTTTTATTCTTTTTAACTGTTTTTGCTATGAAACTGTTGTTGACCACTGTATATATATATATATATATCTTAATTACTGAGTGATATCATGAGATGCAGATCGAAAATTGTTAGATTGAGATTTGTTTGATGTAAAAGGAGGTTTTTCTTGCGCAAACTCTTAAGATTGATTGACTGATTGAATTTTGCATTTTTCTAGCCTGATATGTGATTATTAGAAGAGTTTGAAGCTGCAAGTTGAAGCTTCATGTTAAGTTTTGTTTAGTTGTTCTCCAAAATCATGGGTTTCCTGAATTTATTTGAAGGCTAATAAATATGTGTAGAATTCCTTC
>NC_052484.1:650670-694424 GCF_009730915.1 Dioscorea cayenensis subsp. rotundata
GTTACGTATTGCTGGTTGTGGATGTCGTCGGTGTCTTGATAGATAACAACACGATGATTTTGATGGTGCGGTTGCCCTACCTCCGTTAGATGTCAATCTTGGGGGCTCATGATGTGTTTGGCATGAATTTTTAGTGGTTTAATATTATTTGAGGTTGTAGTGGGTATTTCTCCGACTTCGGTTAAAACGTATCTTATTTTTAATTATTTGCTTCCAAACATAATGCCGTGAAATCATATGTAAATTTCTCCTTTTGCATTGCGGGTTTTATAATTTTATAGTTTTGAAAGAACTATTACATATAATCCTAAAAACTATTATATACAATGGAAGCCAAAACAAAACATCCATTTATTTTAACTATTTTCAGTGAATTTGTCTCTTAATTATCCATTATAATAAATAAGAAACTAATACAATTTGGGCTAAACAAAGAACTTTATTAACAAAGAGACTTGTTCAGTATACGTAACACAAAATTAAATCATGCAACTTAATATATGTGAAAACAAGGAAAGAAACATTACCATGTATATATTACATACCAACTCTTATTTTTACTTTTCTGGATGAATATAAAATAAGGTACAGGTAAGAATTAAACCTTTGATTTTTTTTTTTTTAAATGGAAGAAAATTGTAATAAGTTATCATTTTTATTCTAGACATTTCATCCGTCCTCAACTTTAGATCACTATGTAATTGACAAGTGAGGCAAAGGCAAGTCGTTAGGGCCTAGAGCTCACCTTTGGCCACTTGGGTGAATCAAATTAGTATTTTGTTAATGTATATATATATATCGGTCATTTGGTTGTGATTAATATGTAAATATATATGTATATATCAAGGCTAGAATTTGAAAAAGTAGATTCTTTATTATGATTATTCTTTCTTTTTCTTTCAACTTTTTCTCTTTACTTATTTCTCAGCCAGCTCATTTATTCTTCATTCTCCACTAAAGAAGTAAATAGGAAGTTAGGAACAATACTTTTATTAAAGGAAAGAAAAGAACACTTGCGCTAGTAACTTGCAGAGCAAAAGATCCATTTCCAAAAACTTGTAAATGGTAGGAAACCTGATCAATCAGGACAACTAATATGCCTTTTTATTATTGTATATGCATGTACATCCACAGAGAAAAGGCAGAAAGCTTCATTGGCACAATGCTTATCCTCTGCAAGAAATTGCATTGTTCATCTTGATGTCATACTCGAAAAGGAGCAACTAAATTAATTAAATTTAACCACACCATTAAAGTTGAAAAAGTAGAGCAAACCACAATGACTTAAAAGAAAGCGAAAACCTACCCCCACCAGCAACGCGCTCACAAATGACAAACAAAGTCAACCACCATGAGTGGGAGAGCAAAAACAAAAACACAAAATGTAGAAGGGGTTCCTAAAGGAAGGGGATCTTAAAGGAACCCCGAATACACCAACAAGACTACTTTTCCCTCGGGGGCGGCCACGCTACCGGATAGCCTCGCCATCGTCCGCAGCGAAGTGGAGGAACCCTGTGCTCGCTGATTTTAGTCACCGGTTCCTCCAATTTAGCTCTTTTTGCCTCGTGTGGTGCGTAAATCCACGTAATCATCTAAAATGATCATTTTTAATAATAGAGCCGCTTGACAGAGTAATTGAAAAATACGAGTCTCGCTCCAGCCAAATACACCAAGAGATCGCCTTAACAAGTAAGTCCCAAAAATAACACATAGATTTAGATCTGATCCTCCTCCAGTTGCCTCAGAGGTCTTTAAGACTCCTCGGGGGCATCCGATCACCAAGGAGCCTACCAAAATATCCCCAGATAGCAGAAGCCACCGAGCAGTGAATAAGGAGGTGGTCATTAGTCTCAATTGTAGAGCAACACATCACACAAGTGGACGTTGGAAGGATATTACAGTGACATAAGGCTAGGTTATCTAGTTAGGATCTCGTTATCCCAAGCCGCACCAATTGAAAATGTTAACCTGGGGCGAGATCCCTTAAGGATGACATGTGTGTGTCTGACGAATAATTCATCCTTCATTGTAGAATATTTTTGATTGAGAATTTTCCATTCGAGTGAGCTTCCACCCTTTCTGCTCGCTCTCGTGAGATGATCGAATATTGATCAGGTTGGGGAGAAAGTGCATAGGTGGCAAAGTCTCAGAGGGGGTCAAAGCAAGACTACTGATCATCTCCCTGACAAACATTTCCTTATTAAGAGAACAATGGAAGAGAAGTGGCCAAGTGTTTGTAGGAGAATTTTCTTCCATCCAATTGTCCAGCCAAAAGAGTGTTGACGATCCATTGTGAATGACAGAGCAAAGGTTTGACCTAAAAGGTGGAAGGATGTAAAGGATGCCATTCCAAAAGAACGATCGACGCCCTACATTGTGTTTGTGATGTAAATTCCATCGTTGGGTCTTTTTAAAATAATTCTCACGAATAATTTTTTCCCCACACCACCGAGAACCCAAAGCAATCTTCCACCACCATTTTCCCAAAAGAGCATTATTGAAAGCTTGCAAATTAAGAATTCTCTAACCCCCTTGCATGACACACAACGGTGCTCCCACCGACCAATCGTGATTTTGTGATGAGGGGTGTCGCAGCCCGCACCAAAGAAAGTCCCCTCGATATTATTTATCTTTTTATAACCCAAGGTGTAACTTGAAGATTGACATCCAATAGGTAGGGATCGGGTGTTAGCACCAAGTTAGCGTGGTAAAGTCTACCACCCTAAGGAAAGCTTGCTTGACTTTGCGAGGCGAGCCTCAGCACGAATTTTATCGACCGCCCTCAATCTTGTTTTCTAGGTCTCCCCCAGAGATAGGAATCCCTAAATAAGTAAATGGGAGCGACCCAGCAGAACAATGGACAATCCTAGTGAGGGAGACATGTGGCGAGAGATTCTTATGAGAGAAAAAATAAACAAAGGTTTTATCGAGAGTTAACTCAAGTCCCCATAGTCCCTCAAAGATATACATGAATTAGCTTAACAATGCGGAGGTCCTCCCCCCTCCAGTCGTGAGGATAAGGAGGTCATCCGCATATTGAAGCTAACACATCTTAACACCGGAATTACCTAACGCCACCCCATGGAGTATACCCGAATTAAGCGCGTTATTGATCATGGTGTTAAGGACATCGGCAACCAAGATGAACAAGAGAGGGGAAAGAGGATCGCCCTGCCTAAGTCCCCTATAGTATCTAACATATCCACTTTGGCAGCCATTAATTAGAAATTTTGCTTTGGAAGATATAAGAATAGAGTGAATCCAACCAATCCAACTGGCCACTGGGCCTCTCGTCGAAGTTCCATAAACTTTCCCAGTTGACCGTGTCAAAGACCTTAGCAAAATCAACTTTAAGGATTAAACCTGAAAGTCACTGCTTTTGCATATAAAATATGAGCTCCTGCGCAGTCACAATATTGTCAGTAATACATCTTCCTTTGATAAACGCTAGATTGGGTCTCATCCACCAAAAGAATCAATGCATACTCTTAATCGCATTTTGCTAGGAGCTTGGATAAGATCTTCAAAGATGAGTTGATCAAGCTAATTGGGCGGTAGTGAGAGATCATCCGGGTTTTTGGATCTTAGAGATTAGCGCAATATTAGCCCGCTAATCCGCTCAAGGTTTGCTCTCCCTAGTAAAAAAGTCTTCACAGCTTGAAAATATCAGTCTTGAGTAACCTCCCAATATTTTTAAAGAAAGAAACCGAAGCCCATCCGTCCCGGCTCTCGCCCTTATTTCAAAAACCGCTCTTTTGATCTCATCACAGGAGAAAAAGGAATGTCCGAGGAGGGAAAGGTCATGTTGGGATTTTTATCCCTAATGATTTGGCTAGTCTAAATTTTTGATTCGGAAGTCTCGGGTGGACCCAAAGAGATTTTGATAATAGGAGGAGAAAACATCTTCTATGCTAGCCTGGTCCTCCACCCTGCTATTGTTTTTTATCACCCAAGGAATAAGGTTCCGATTGCCTCTACCATTGTTACCGCATGGGAAAAACGCGGTGTTTTCATCTCCTTCGATGAGCGGTGAGTCTCGCCCTCGCTTCCGGTAAACCTCTTCATGTTTAAGGATCTGCATGAGAGGTTTGGTTCCGAGATGGCAAAAAGTTGTTCACCAATATTTCTTCTAAAAAAAAATTAATCAAAAACAATGGCTAGATTGTTTTAGCTCACAAAGCAGAGACATTCAAATAGTAAGGTTTTAGAAAGACATGAAGAAAATGAGATCTAGCTAATTTAAATATGGCAATGATGATAAGCTATTAGAGAATACAACGCGTATGACGTACAGCAGATATCCATATTTGTATAGCTACCATATTTATATACCCTGTATCTATATATACCTTGTTCATCGTAGGTTTTGATGTATGAGGGTGATTAATCTTTTCCACCTAACATGGTATCGAGAGGTTTTCTAAACCTTTTTGGTGCCGCCCGCCGTCCCCACGGCCTCCCGTGCGCACGCGCTCGGCTTCCCCTTGCAGCGCCGCCCGGCGCCTTGACCTCGCCCGCACACCCTCGCCCAGACGCGCGGCCGCCCGGAGCATCAGGCCCGGCCCAACGGCGATCTTGGCCAGCCCGATCGCCAACAGATACCTATGGCCAGGCGGCAGCACAGTACCTACGCCAGCGTGAGCCGCCGCCCACCTCCCAGTAGCGCCTCGTCGCGCGCGGCCGCCAAATCCGGCCACCGGCGCAACTGGCCACGCAGCGCCCGGCCTCGGCCGCCGCACGTGCTAACTAGCCTCAGTACGCGGCGCCAATGCCCGCCTAGTAGCGCCTACCCGAGCACAGCCGCCTTACCCATCGCATCTCGCCATGGCGCAGCCACAGTAATACCGCGCACCAGTCTATAACGCCTGACGCAGCAAGGTGCGCCACAGAAAGCCTGCCCCGCCCAGCGCCCGCGACCCAGCAGCGTCATCCCACTGCTGGCTCCACGCGCTCGCGCCCGCCCATGCAGCACTTGTCTTGGCTCCCAGCCGCCTCGAGTACACGGTGTATTCCATGGCCTCTGCCCAGGTTTCTTACCTACAAAAATCGGACGTCATGCTCAATGGCAAGAATTATAAAGCATGGTCGTCCACTTTACGTGTGCTCCTTCACGCGACTTAATCTTTGGGGTCATAGTCGATGGTACCCGTCCGCCTCCGCTTTCTTCTACTATCGCCTCTTCTAGCTCATCTTAGCTCTGCATTACGGTAGCGTCCTGCTTCCTCGTCGGTGACTTACTCAAGTGGGTGAGGATGATGCTCGTACCATTGCTATCATCCGCCGGGTCCCCGTGAGCTTCCTATTCGTTTAGGCTGTGTGATCTTTCTCTGACCAAAGCGATTTGTGGGATCATTCTGCGCCCTCATCTTCCTTCTAGTCCAGGGCGTTGCGCTACTCCTTATTACTGAGACTCTCACCCTCCACCCAGTCGGTATGAGAACCATGTCTCGGATTTCTTTGTCGTACTTAGTGATTTGTGGCGTCAGTGTGATGAGATGACTCCTTCTCCCTCTTCGACTTGTGCCCAATGTCTTGCCCTTACTCGGGATCGCGATTATCTTCGCGACTTAAGGAGTTTCTCATGCGTCTTCGGCCTCGAGTTCGAGGCCGTCTCGTGCTCTCGGCCTGTGACCGTGTTACACCTCCATCTACTAGTGATACTTTGGCTTAGTGCTTGTCGAGGAGACTGCGTCTTGGTCCTTAGATGTGGTTCCACCACCATTGCTCCTTCTGATGACATCTCCGGCCTGGCGCTCCCGTCTAGTCCTTTTCTCGATCTCAGGGACCAGTTTCTAGTGTACCTCCTCGACGGTCAGTTCGGTGACATTACTGCCATGCTCTTGGCCATGTTCGTACTGAGTGTCGTAAGCCATCGGGCTGAGCTCGGTGGCGACAGCAGTTTGCCACCACCCCACCCCTCGGCTACTCGGGGTGGTCCGTTGTCTATCGACGAGTTTCAGCGAACTTATTCGGACGTCTCAAGGAGTCAAATTTCTCCTTCTTGACCAGATACTCACTCGGGATGCCTCACGATGTCTCCAGCTCACCCATCGATCGCCTCCGCTCCTACGGGTATTTCTTCATCCTCTTGGTTTGCTTGACTCCGGAGCTTCTTTTCATATGACCTATGATGCTACCCACCTTCACTCTCTTCACCTCTGCTTACGGTCTTTGTGTCATCATCGCTAATGGCACGACTCTCCCTGACTGTAGTCGTGGCCTCTTACACACCACTCATTTTCATATTCTCGATGTCGCCTTCATTACCCACGTCTCCATGAACCTTATTTCCGCTAGCCACTTTCGCTTCTCTTGGCTATCTTGTTATTTTTTGATGAGTTTGGTTGTCGTGTGCGAGGATCGTCTTCTGAGGATCCCTCATTGGAGCTCGGCCATCGCCATAGTGGGGTGTCACGTGCTTGATCATCTTCAGTCTTCCATCCTCTTCTCGTTACGGGGCCTCGTTTCTTGTTTTCTATTGTTCATTTCCATCGGTGGCATCATCGGCTTGGGCATCCCTAGTGGTTCTCGTCATCTTCTCTTATTCATCGAGGCGTTTTTAGGTGTGTGTTTCGATTGATAGTTCTCATTCTTGTTCGGGTTGTAAGCTTGGCAAGCGGCTACAACTCCCTATCCTTCGAGTATGTCTAGGTCTAGTTCTCCGTTTGACTTAGTTCATTCGGATGTTTGGGGTCCTGCCCCATTGTTTCCAAAGGTGGACATCATTATTATGTTATTTTTGTTGATGATTTCTCCCGTTACACTTGGATTTATTTTTATGCGTTCTCGTTAGAGTTTTTAAAAGTTTATATTGATTTCTCTAATATGGTGCACACCCAATTTTTACGCCACCATTACGTACTTTTCGTTTTGATTCGGGGAGGTGAGTATCTTTCTCATGAGTTTTCAGTGAGGTTCTTGCCTCCCCACGGCACTCTTCCTCGACTCTCTTGTCTGGTGCCCATGCTCAAAATGGCATGCCGAATGAAAAGCTGTCGTCCTATTCTTGAGACCAGCTCGTACTCTTCTCATTGCCTCCCATGTTCCCCCTCACTTCTGGGGAAATTTGTCTCTCTCTTCATTTTACCTCATCAATCTTCAACCCTCTTCTTTTCTTGGGTTGTAGTCCGAGAATCTCTTTTCTCCGATCCACCCGTTATTCTCATCTTCATGTGTTTGGTTGTTTGTGTAATGTCCTCCTATGCCTTGAGGCGGACTAAACTTTTACGCTTTCGATCTGTTCCTTGTGTTTTTCCTTGGTTATAGTCCCGAGCACAAAGGCTATCGGTGTTATGATCTGTTACACGTCGCCCGTATCTCGCGTGATGTCTCCTTAATTTGTTGAGGATCGTCCGTTCTTTGTCCGCTTCCCCTTCCCTCTTCTTCTCGCTCCTCTACTACATCGACCGATGTTGAGTTTCTTAGTGTCCTCACCACCTCCTCATCCCCCTACCTCCACCATGTCTCGTCCATCCTCTCCTCATTACAGTTTTCACCGATTGTACTGCGACCCTCCTATCCGAGTTTCTATTCACCGCTTCTCCTCTTCTGCTGTGATGCTTCCCCGGCGCCCAGCAGCTTCCTCGATGTGTTCCACTGCGGATGATCCCCACACGCCGCTATCCTCTTCCGTGATCGTCATCCCCACGATCGCCTTAATCTTGCCTCTCAACTTCTTGACCTCCCTATTTCTCCCTCAGTGGCCCTCCGAGCCATCTTCTTCACAGGGAGGCTATCCAAATACACGAGTGGCAGGCTGCTACTGTCTGCCGAGTTGAGGCTTCGGCGCACCTCTCATATGGGATTTGGTTTCCGCTTCCTCCCAGTGCGTTCCCATTACACGCAGAGTGGGTCTATAAAGTCAAGACTCACTATGGCCGGTTACGTAGAGCGGTACAAGGCATGCTGTGGCTCGTGGTTTTCGGCAGGGAGGGCGTGATTATGATGAGACTTTTTGCTCCGTAGCTTATATGACTACCATTTGAGCTCTTATTGTTAGTAGGCTATTTGCTCGAGCAATGGTCCCTTTTCGGTTTGATGTGAAGAATGCTTTTTCTTCACGGGGATCTTCATCGAGGAGGTTTACATGCTTCCTCCCCACGGTTTTTCTTCTCCTTCGGTATGGTCTATACGCCTACGGAAGGCTCTCTATGAGTCTCAAGCAGGCCCTCGGGCTGGTTTGGCAGTTCGATCTGTTGTGATTCTTGCGGTTTTCGACCTAGTCCGCATGATCCCACTTTGTTTTGTGCACTCTTCCTCTCGTGGTTGGACTTTGTTGTTGCTTTATGTGGATGATATGATCATCACTTGGTGATGATCCCGCTCATGTGGTTTTGTCACATCATCGCCAGCTGACATTTTCGGATGACTAATCTTGATCGATTGAGCTATTTTTGGGCATTGAGGGTCACTTCTACTCCCTACTTGGTTTTCGATTATCGGCCAGCGTTACACATCGATATCCTCGCACGGGCGGCTCTCGATGAGGGGACTCCCTTATCCGATCGACAGCTATCGTCACTTAGTTGGGAGTCCGGGTCTATACTTACCCTCACTCGTCCAGACATTGCTTATGTTGTGCATGTTTTGAGTCAGTTTGTTAGTGCACCTACTTCTATTCACTATGACCATCTTTTGAGGCTTTTCGCGCTATCTTGAGCGACTCCGTCCCGAGGGCCTTCTTTCTCTCAACAGCAGTTCCCTCGGAGCTCGATCTTGATCGATGCTACTTGGGCTAGTGATCCGTCTGATCGTCGTTATGTTACTGGATTCTGTTTGTTCTTGGGCTCTTCTCTTATTGCCTGGAAGTCCAAGAAGCAAACTGGTGTTTCTCGGTCTATGCAAGCGGAGCTTCGAGCTATGGCTACTACTGCTGAGGAGATTGTTTGGTTGCGCTGGCTTTTGCATGATCTTGATGTTGTCTCACATGCTCCTACTCCTCTACATTGTGACAACACTGGTGCCATTCATATTACTTTGAATCCAATCAAACATTCCCTCTCCAAGCATATTGGTGTTGATGCTTTCTTCTTGCGTGATCAGTATAGCAAAGGCATTCTAGCTCCCCAGTTTGTTCCCTCTGAGCGTCAGCTTGCGGATTTATTTACTAAATCTCAGACACGAGCACACCATGATTTTCTCTTGTCCAAACTCTCGATGTTTGATCCCCCGTGAGTTTGTGGGGTGTTAGGGAATCCATGGCCTGTATACACTAGTATATCCATATTTGTATAGCTACCATATTTATATACCTGTGTATCTATATATACCTTGTACATTGTAGGTTTTGATGTATGAAAATTGATTAATCTTTTCCACCTAACAATAACAACAAATTGGCAGCCAGTAGTACGTAAATGCAAAGATAATCGATACAATATAAACTTTACTCAAAAATAGAAGTCAATGAAGCAAAACAAAATGAAATTAATGGCTTTAATAAATTAATTGTCAGCAAACCTTTAGTCCATTATCTTGTTGCTTAATAACCAGCAAGTTTCAAGAGACAATCAGGACTCGAGTTTTTAAGTGTAGTCAAAACTATGCAATTAGATGCCATGTTCAACAGAGAATGAATTCTACACTCAGCCGACATTCAAAAGAATTGGGGAAAGAAAACTAAATATTTAGATCTACAACAGAACAAATATCCAAGCATCCAATTCCAAAAACAACTAACGAGATAAAATGAAGGAGAATATAAGCTAAACCTGGAAACTGTTCCACATTCAAGAAAGAAACATTCACCCATCTAATGGCTCATTTCCTCATTTAAAATAAATGCAACAAATAATGCAAAGATAACATATTGCAAGCTCATTGTAGCACTATAAGACTAATTAATGTTAGCACTAAAGCCACACAAACAAACTGAAAAAACGGTGAAGTATTGCGAGGCTCATTATAGCAATATCGAGTATGTGAAGTTGATGATCTCATTCGACCATATTTATTCTTATTGTCGCAATAATGCAGAGAATTCAAAATATATTATCACTCCAAGAAAATATCAGCAAAATTATCTCTGCAGGAAAGAATTCAAAATATTGACAGAAAATTATCTACTTTTGTTGGCAACAAAAACCATATAATTACAATTTTTAGTGTATGTTATATAACAGGCCTAAAATAGCTTTGATATATAAGAGAAGTCCCCTTAAAGGAACTTGGTTGTGTTAAATATTCCTGATAGCATATTCTGTTGAAAATTGATTGAAGAAGAATAATTGGAAAGTGTTGGAAGAATTGAAGTGAAAGTGTGAATGTCTACAGCTGAGTATTGAGGTGATTTTGTTTGCTGTGTTTTGTTTGAGTTAGTCCAATTTGTACACGAGGGTAAAGTTGTATTTTTTAGATGTTTGAAAAACGATTATTGTCCTTAGCTATCGGTGGGAGAAATGAGCAGCGGTGATGGAGATCATCAAGGAGGTTGTTGTAAGTTCGAAGAAAATCGGGGCTTAGCGGTGAACATGGTTAGATGCAAATGCGTGTGATGGTGACTCAATTAATGTATTGTTTTGAGTCTTGAAGTTTGTGTAATGTGTAAAAAGGGGTAAATTTTTGAGGTCACTGTGTTATGGTCAATTTTTATTTTGATCATTGTGTTTCAATTTGTATCTTTTTTGTCATCATGTATTGATTTCTTTTCACCGGGTAGTCACTCATGGAATTCTGACCAAGTTTGACTGATGTGGTAGCCGAAAATGCCACGTCATATTATATAAAAGTGTTTTCACAACCCTGACTAGATCGGACCGTCGACCATGTGCCATGTCATCATCTATGTGTCCTCTCCAACTATTGGATGAAATAACCTTTAAAATAATGTGATGTGACATCTCCGACTGCCACGTTAGTCAAACTTGGTCATAATTCCATGTAATCAAAATACAAAATACAAGATGACCAAAAAGATACAAATTGAAACACAGTAATCAAAATGAAAATCTGCTATAACACAGTGACATCCTCAAAATTTACCCGTGTAAAAGGATATAGTTTAATTTTTCTTTGTAATGTGTGTGCATGTTTCTTGAAATTCTATGTTCTTCCATGCTTGTATAAATTATCTTGATGGATAGAGAGATATTGGTGCCTTGATGTTTATAAGAAAGTAATTCCTCACGAAATATATTTTTATATATAGTGATTATCATATTCATACAACATTTAAAGAAAAGCAGGAGGCAGTATGAATGTTTAAGTAGAATGTTTTTCTATACTTGTAATTTTTCGAGTCATAACAACTCTCAAGCAGCAAGTGGATAGGCTCTTTCTCACATGCCTACTTCACATATTAGCCTTCAAATAAAATCAGGAACCCCATGATTTTGGAGAACTACTAAACATAACTTCACATGAAGCTTCAACTGGCGGCTTCAAACTCTTCGAACAAGTAGAAAAAAGAAGAAGAAGTCAGTGTTGGATCAAATCACAGCATGACAAACTCTAATGATGTGCCAACAATCACACGGTCTATTGGTACACAGGTCGCCGATAGGACTATTGCCGAGTGGCGAGAGTTCAATTCTCGACTGAGGGCACATTTCTGGGAGATGTGAGCATTGGTCGTGTGCGGGTGGTCCCAGCTCCCATGTGTGCACAAGCTCCACTCCCACTTGCTCCACCGAGGCTTATGCACACCCCTGATGATTCTAACGGGTCCCCCGCTCCTCTTGTCAAAACCTCTAATGATGTCAAAGGAAACAAAAGAATAGGAAAATCCGACTACTTGAGCACTCAAAGATCCGAGATGGTGCGAGGAGGCAAGTGAACGACCTTGTCATACTTGCCCGGCTCCTCGATCGATCCTGTGCATAAGCGATCCTCGCATCTCCCAAAATGCTACCAATCATGAGATGAGGATGAGAAGAAGGGATTTATGGGAAGAAGCCACAAGGAATGCAAGATCGATGTCGAGGGTTTGGAAATGGGAAGAGATCATTCTAGGATGATGAACAAGAGAAGGTTTACGAGTTTCTCGGATTGGGGACGATGCTCACCATCGAGAAAAAGCTTGGAAAAAAAGAGAAGCTTACTTTTGTTTTGAAGACTTAAATAATTAAAAAAATATTTAGAAGTAAAAAGAAACCGGACATCCAACCAATCGAATATATTATTTAATTATTAACTCGGATCGATATACACGAGTGAACTAATGGCATTTATTTTTTTATATAACATTTTCCGCTGTACCAATACCAACAACGTCTTAAAAAACAGAGACACAATCACACACATGACTTTTTTTAAAAAAAAAACAATGAAACACATGACATTAAATTCTCTGCATCATCACCTTCTTCTTCTTCTATGATCCTCGATCTCATTTTGATCGATTCTGCGAGGCTGGTTTCCAACAAATCACATGGAGAACAAGTTCTTAAATGGGAAAACTAGTGGTTGTTCAGGATCGGCCTGTCAAAGTTTGGTACCCAAAAAGATACTGATTTCGATAACCCGAGTTTTAAAGCAGGGTTTTTTCTCACTATGGTGGAGTATGTTTCAGAGAATATTTTTGCCCACACTTTTCATTGGGCCAGAGCAAATCTATTAAAAAGGTTTTTCAAAAAGTTTCTCATCATAACATGTTAGTTCCAATGTAAACAACATTAATTAAAAACCTAGTACTATAAAGGTAATCAAAAAAATTTGGGACGCCCATTGGTTTGCGGTGGAGGCGGAAGAATCCTCTTCAACTTTAATGTGAAGTGAAAGCATTAATCTTTGAGTGGAGAGAAACCAATCCCATTGGTTTGTTGACAAGTCAACCATTCCTTTTCTTCTTCACGGCATTTCCCTTGACTTCGCTGACCCGGTCAAACATATCGGACCCGGTTTCAAGCACCTTCTACGCAACACCCTTCCTTGCTTGAAACATCCTCAATTCCCGAGTGAATTCTCGGATGATTATGCTTCTTCACTGGTAGAGGTTTTTGTGAATATATCGGCCTTCGATCCTCAGTTTTGCAATAACTTAAGATAATTAAACCATCGACACTAACCCTCGAATAAAATGAAAAGCGAATGTCGATATGCTTCGTTCTCCCATGATGTGCCGGGTTCTTTGCAATTTCAATGGTTGACTTGTTATCACACCAAATTTCAATAGCTTTCTCATTCTTCATTCCACAATCCTCCAGCATTCTTCCTAGCGGATCCCTTGACGAGGTTCTGCGGCGTGACAACATACTCAGCTTCGGTTGTGCTCAAGGCTGTCACCTCTTGCTTCTTGGAGCTCCATGAGATGGCTCCTGAACCAAGATCAAAAACCATTCCCGAAGTGCTGCGTCTGTCATCTATCGAGCCTCCCCAATCACTATCACTGTAACCCCGTAGCTTCCACTCTTCAACTTTGGTGTATTTTATTCCAAGATTAATTGTCCACTGCTATGTATCTTAGCGGATGTTTTCTTGCCCGAGATGAGTCTTCTTTGGGTTTACTAACAAACCGAGAGAGTAAGTTCACGATGAAGGCGATGTCGAGGCGGTGTGTGTTAGATACAGCGACCTTCCAATCAAGCTTCTATAAACCTTTGGATCTACATTTCCTGAATCATCACTGCACTGGAGCTTCTCACTGGTTTTCATGGGTATGCAAAGCGGATTGCGATCTTTGCATCGAAAATAGTTTCAACGTTTCTTACGCATACCTCCTTTGTGAGATAGAGATTTCACCTTGCTTTTGTTTCACTTCCAATCCTAGGAAGTAATTTAACAATCCCGGATCAGTCATCTCAAAACACTCCTTCATTTCATTCTTAAAACTCTCCACCATTGCTTGAGATGAACTCAAATAGATAATATCATCCACATAGATGCTTACTAACGATGATTGCCATCTTCATCACTTCTTTTTATATAGAGTATGTTCATTCGCACTTCTAATGAATCCTCTACTCGAAGATACCCATCAATTTTCGAATACCAAGCTCTAGGGGCTTGTTTTCGAGACCATCTGATGCTTTTCCTTAACTTAAGCACCTTGTTTTTCTTCTCCTTCCTTCTCATAACCTATTGGGCTGCTCGACGTACACTTCCTCAAGTATTTCTCCATTCAGAAATGCCGACTTGATATCAAACTGATAAACCGGCCACCTCTGTTGAGCTGCCACAGCAAGGAGAAGACGCACGGTCTCCATCCTAGCCACTGGAGCATAAATTTCTTGGAAATCAATCCCTGCTTGTTGAGTGTAACCCTTGGCAACCAAGCGAGCCTTGTGCCTTTGGACTTTCCCATCTGAGAGGTACTTGGTCTTGTATACCCACTTCAATTGTACCACCTTCTTGTTGTGAGGAAGCTCAGTTAATTTCCAGGTGCCATTTCTTTCAATTGCATCCATTTCCTCCTTCATTGCTTCTCTCCAAACCTCAGTCTTCACTGCCTCTTCGTATGTAGTTGGATCACAGACATTTAGAGCAAATGTACAGCTCTCGTAAATGTCACTCAGCAACCTTACCTTTCTCACAGGTGATTCCCCAACTTGATCATGATCAATGTTTCCTCCTGCCTCTCCTTCGATGATTAAGCGTATCAACTTCATTTGGTTTGAATTGTTGGAGAGGAGCGTGACTTGAACAAACATCTTCACACGAGCAACATGTGTGCATTCGTCGTGTCTTCATAGAGAATCGGTGGGGAATTCTCGGGTTTTTTTGTATTGGAACTCCGAGTCCCAACTCTGCAACTTCATTAAATATTACATCTCTACTTACAATAACCTTAGATGTAATAGGATTATACAACCGATATGCCTTAGAGTTCAGGCAATATCCAATGAACACACATCTTTCAGATTTTGTGTCAAACTTTTGCAGTTTGTTTGAAGGAATTAAAGCATAAGCTATACACCCAAAAACCTTGAGATGACTCACCTTGGGCTTTCGATTATACCAGGCCTCATATGGAGTCACATTCCTCAGAGCACTGGTAGGTGATAAGTTGATAAGATACACAGCTGCATTTACTGCCTCTCCCCAGAAGCAATTTGGCAACCTTCTCTCCTTCATCAGGGCTCTGGCCATGTTCATGATGGTCCTGTTCTTCCTCTCCGAGACACCATTCTGTTGAGGTGAGTATGGAGCAGTGAGCTGTTTAATGATCCCGCACTCCTTGCAGAAAGAATTGAAGTTATTTCCAGTGAATTCACCTCCTCTGTCCGTGCGCAACACCTTGATCTTCAAGCCAGATTGTGTTTCCACCATTCGTTTGAATGTTATGAAGGTTTGCAATGCTTCGGACTTTTGTTTCAAGCAATAGATCCGAGCACATCTCGGTGTGGTCATCAACAAAGCGACAAGTAATACTTGCTCCCGCCTAGAGAACTTATGCGCATAGGTCCACAGATGTCTGCGTGAATCAAATGCAATGGAGCACGAGCATTTCCGATGAGTCTTTGATTGAAAAAGGTTTCCTAACTTGCTTCTCCATAGCACAAGTTTCACATTGATTCACCTTTCCAATGTTGCCAAGCCCCAACACCATTTCACTGCTCTTCATATACCTTAATGCATCAAAATTCAAATGCCCAAGCCTGAGATGCCATAGCCTGGTTGTTTCCTTCACATTCATTGCAACATTTGCATGTCCCACATCTGAGACATTGAGAGGATACATGTTATTCCTTGTCCTGATAATCTTTGCCATTACCTCACCGGTTTTATCACTACGAATCACACATCCATCCCTTGCAAAGATTATTGAGTATCCAGTGTTTACAAGTTGGCCAACGCTCAGAAGGTTGTGTGCCAACCCGGGAACGTACTGCACACTATGCAGTAGCCTGGTTCTTCCTTCTGAGACAGCGAGTGACACCGTTCCTTTCCCTTGAACCATCATCTCCTTGTTATCTCCCAGCCTTACGTTAATCTTCTGGGTCTCATCAAGGTTGGAGAACAGCTCCCTCATGCCGGTCATGTGGTTGGAACATCCACTGTCCAGCAGCCACACCGTTGTAATCTTTTCTCCTTCTTCACCCACAGCCATGAATAGATTGCTTGTCTCCTTTTCTTCAGCAACCATAGTAGCTTCCTTTTCTGTGTTCTTGTCTCTATACCAGCAATCCATCTTCATGTGGCCGAATTTCTTGCATATATGGCATTGGATGTTTCCTTTGTAACTCCTTTGTTCACTTGATTGCTGTTGTCGATTCTCACTAGATCGACCTCTCCCTCGACCTCTGAATCTTCCTCGAGAACAACCTCTTCCTCGACCTCTAGAGACGAACTTCTCTTTATCTTTGCCTCCATATCCTTCACTCTTGATATGAAAAGCTTTTTCCTCCTTCTCATTCAGGTCATCAGCTTGTCTCAGCAGCCTAGCTTCATGTGCAAGCAGCGAACCACTCACGTCTTCGATTGTGAGCTTTGTTAGGTCCTTTGACTCTTCAATAGCTGTGACAACATGATTGAATTTGGATCCAAGACTTCTCAGTAGCTTACCAACAACCATAGCTTCCGAGATTGTGTCTCCCAGACTCTTCATCTGGTTTGCCACCTCTTGAACCCTTGTAATATAGCTTTGAACACCTTCATTTCCCTTTTATCCTGAGATTTTCAAAGTCTTGTCTCAGTGTTTGAAGTTTAACAGCCACCACCTTTGGATTTCCTTGAACAACCTTTTTCAAGGTGATCCAAGCCTCATTAGCTGTGTTGGCCGAAGCAATCCGTGCAAGGATGGGCCGAGAGAGGGCTTCGTCAGTATGAAGAACAGCGCCTTGGCATCCTTCTTCCTATTCTCTCTCACCTTGACTTCTTCTTCTTTCTCCCGAAAAATCCTTTTCTCCACTAGCTCCCATAAATCTTGAGATCTAAAGAGGGTCTTCATCATAAGACACCAAAGATCATAGTCTTCTCCATCAAAGGTGGGAGCAATGGTCTCGAAACGCCTCACGGTGGATTCTCTGCTGGATGCCATGGATGCTTGACACAAGAACCAGCTCTGATACCACTGTTCAGGATCGGCCTGTCAAAGTTTGGTACCCAAAAAGATACGAGTTTCGATAACCCGGTTTTAAGCAGGTTTTTTTCTCACTATGGTGGAGTATGTTTTCGAGAGAATATTTTTTTGCCCACACTTTTTCATTGGGCCGAGCAAAATCTATTAAAAAAAGGTTTTTTTCAAAAAGTTTCTCATCATAACATGTTAGTTCCAATGTAAACAACATTAATTAAAAACCTAGTACTATAAAGGTAATCAAAAAGTCGGACGCCCATTGGTTGCGAGTGGAGGCGGAAGAATCCTCTTCAACTTTAATGTGAAGTGAAAAGCATTAATCTTTCGAGTGGAGAGAAACCAATCCCATTGGTTTGTTGACAAGTCAACCATTCCTTTTCTTCTTCACAAAGATTTCCCTTGACTCGACGACCCGGTCAAACATATCAGACCCAGTTTCAAGCACACTGCTGCAACAGTGGTAACTTCTTGCATAGAATATTAAAAAAAAAACAGTAGAAAAATGCCAAGGAGAAAGAGAAACAACAAGTAGTAATAATTTATGGAGTTGATAAGAATTGTGGATAGAGATGAATGCCAAAGTAGCTAACAAGTAACCCGATTGTTTGAGCTAACATTTGGAGCTTCAAAGGGAGATTCACTGTGGATAATGAGGAACAGTGAAGACCTTTGTTGAATAAGATGAAGATGATGATGACCACGATAACTTTGTAGGCGTCGTCGAAGACGACCAAATATCATGAAGAACAAAGTCCTAAGTGGGAAGTCTTGTACTAACTTCTTCCACGTAATATAGGGACAAAAATAAGCGATAGAAAAGTGCCAAAGAGAGAGAAACAACCGGTTGTAATCTCTAGAGTTGAGAAGAATTGTGGACATAGACATGAATGCCAAAGTTGTCGATAAGTAACCCGATCACTCGAGCTAAGCTTTGAAACTTCGAAGGAAGAACCATGGCAGTAGATATTAATGAAGAAATGTAAAAAGAACAAGTGTAGACATGGTGAAGACCTTTCTTGATGATGATGGTGGTGGTGGTGGTGATGGTGATGATAATGATGAAGAGAAGCATAGAGCTAAGAGTGTAGCAATGGACTCGAATCGCAAAGGCAAAGAGGTTCTTATTCAAAGCTTGGAGTGATGATTTTTGGGAGGGTTTGTTTCAGGACCGATGATGTGTATGATGAAATGGTGGGATGCAGGAATGGTGTTGGAATAATGGGATCGGGAACTCATCAAGATTTGATTAGAATTGCTCGTTTAGAAACTAATAAGGATAAACCGAGAAGTGGGTGCTTCATTATTTATAGCACTCGGTGAGCACAGAGCAGGTTTGTTTCCCATCTGCTCATTCCAATTCGATCACGTCAATCCAAATTATTCCTCCAAAAAAGTCAAAAGACTAGCGCGTTGCTTGAAACAACGAAAGACCGCCCTCGGACTTTGCTTGAAACTACAAAATTGCCACGGAATCCGGTTGCTTTCCTTCAAATAATCGAAACTTACGAAAAAGCCCTCGGACTTTGGTTTAAACTACTGAAACTACCACCCGTACTGTGAATTGCCGGCATTGTCCCCTCCTCGCACTCACATGTCGGTTGAAAATGTAAGCGAGCAGGGGTGGGGAATGAGATCCCGAGTCCCCTGCTTCTCACTCGAGGTGAATTTCTCCCCGCTCACTTTTCTGCAAGGTGACATGGAGAACCCCCTCCCAACTCGAATTTTTTCCCTACGACATACACATCATATATAAAATAACAAATTTCACAAAATATTTCTCATAATAAACCATGCAATAATGTATTATGCAACAAGTTAATTAATCAATACAAATATTATAAAGTTTAGAACTAAATTAATAAATAAATAAATAATATATGATTTATTTTTATTATTAGAAAATCCCCATGGGACGCGTGGATTCCTCGCTAGCTCTCCATGGGGTTTCCCATGGAAAATACCCAAAGAAGTGGGGGCATGGAGAGTATTCCTCGCCTCCGCCCCTTTAGATGAGAAAGAGTTTTTTCTCACTCCCTGCCCCCAGGGGGTTGTTTCTGGGGTAATCCTGTCTCATTGGAACGAGTTCCTGCCCATAACAGATATTTCCCACCTCATTTGCTTCCCTAATGTAGGTTACTATGCTTACCTTGTGCCTTGAGATTGGAAACTGGTGTTAATCACAAGACAACAAATAAGTGGTTGTGGATATCATCGGTGTCTTGATAGATAACAACATGATGATTTTATGGTGTGGTTGCTCCTATCTATGTTAGTGTCAATCCTGGGGCTCATGATGTGTTTGGCATTTGAATTTTTTTAGTTATTTGCTTTCAAACATAATACCAGTGAAATCATAAGTAAATTTTCTCATTTTGTATTGGGGGGTTTATAATTTTAAGGGGTTTTGCATTGGGGGGTTTTATAATTTTAAGGGGTTTTACGAAACTATAACATACAATGGAAGCCAAAACAAAACATCCATTTATTTTAACTATTTTCAGTGAATTTATCTTTTAGTTATCCATTATAATAAATGAAAAAACTAATACGATTTGGGCTAAACAAAGAACTATATTAATAAAGAGACTTGTTCACAGTATACTTAACACAAAATTAAACCATGCAACTTACCATATGTGAAACAAGGAAAACATTATCATATATAAATTATATACCAACTCTTATTTTTACTTTTCTAGATGAATGTAAATAAGGTACATGTAATTAGATTTGAACCTTTAATTTTTTTAAATAGGAGAAAATATAATAATTTATCATTTTTATTCTAGACATTTTATCCGTCCTTAACCGTAGATCACATGTAATTGATGAGGCAAAACCAAGTTTTTTAGGCCCCCTCAACCATAGATCAGAAGTAATTGACAAATGAGGCAAAGGCAAGTTTGTTAGGGCCTAGAGCGTACCTTGGCCATTTGGGTGAATCAAATTAGGATTTTGTTAATGTATATATATTGGTCATTTGGTTGTGATTAATAAGTATATATGTCAAGGCTAGGATTTGTAAAGTAGATTCTTTATTATGATTTTATAACTGTTATTCTTTCTTTTTACTTTCATCTTCTTTTCTTTTCTTATTTCACACAGCTCATTTATTCTTCATTCTCCACTAAAGAAGTAAATAGGAAGTTAGGAACAATACTTTTATTAAAGAGAAGAAAAGAACACTTGCGCTAGTAACTTGAAGAGCAAAAGATCCATTTCCAAAACTTGTAAATGAAGGAAACCTGATCAATCAGGACAACTAATCTGCTTTTTTTTTTTTTGCCTCTTTGTTCCTGATCAATCCGGACAAGACTCAAGAAAGAAAACACCAATTTTTCACAAAAAAGAACAAGCATTCCAAGACTTGTGATACATATACACACTCCTCTATACTCTTCTACTGCACCAACTGAGAGAGAAGTCCCCCAATAAAAGCGTCTCCTGTATATATACAAAAACAGAGTATATAATCAAGTTAAGAAATGGCAATAGAAGAATATATAATAACAAATTTCAATCACAGTTATGTATGAGAAGAAGGTATCTGCTCCATTGGTGTTCACCAGCTTCTCCTTTGGTGGTAACAGAATCACTGGGAACAATTTCAGCCATTGTCGAAGAAATTATAAAAATACCATAAAACTTGTCAGCATCATTATGAATACATTTATCATGGATAATATAGATAGTTGACCTTTCCACCCTCAGCAACAACAACTGGGTCACTGCCCTGAGTGATCACAGTAATCCTCTTGTGGGTTCCTGATGCCTTGGGCAATGCTGAGATCTTCAAAGCGATCTCTTCTACATTCTCAGTCTAAACATCAAACGTTTCTGTCAGCATGGAGTATCAGACTAATTAAGCCTAGTAATATCAAAATATGAGGCCAACGACCTGCAGGTCTATTAATACACGGGTCGCCGATAGAGCTCTTACCAAGTGGTGAGAGTTTGATTCTCGACTGAGAGCACATTTCTGGGAGTTATGAATAGTGACTGTGTACGAGTGGTTCCAGCGCCCACGTGAGCGCGGTCTCATCCCCACTTGTTCCATCGAGGTTTGTGCATGTTCTTTGGATTTCTAGTGGGTTCACCCCACTTCTCTTCCCTAAAAAATATCAAAATATGAG
Organism: Dioscorea cayenensis subsp. rotundata; assembly: GCF_009730915.1. NCBI lineage: Eukaryota > Viridiplantae > Streptophyta > Magnoliopsida > Dioscoreales > Dioscoreaceae > Dioscorea > Dioscorea cayenensis. The sequence continues at coordinate 671,758 of NC_052484.1, forward strand.
GAGAATATTACCTCCCAACCATGGACTTTTGAGAAGGTCCTTGCTTCAGTTTCATTGTTGAAAACATAGTCCATATATTAAGATTAGTAATTGCCTGTGAGTATATCCACAATGTTTCAGCAGCTGAATAGTGAAATATAATGCATCTGACTTTGAGAAAGTGAACCAGACATTACATTTTGAAATAAACAAAATGAGATAAAGAACAAAACACCAGTCATAAAATGAACAAAAATATGATTTTCTTTTTCGATCCTTGTGCCCTCTTCAATTTAAGAATAGGTCATGTGAAGATTGATGTCAACTAATAAGAAAATTACCACAACCACAAAAAAGATGAAACAGTCCTGTTATAAGTGTAATGGTACTAAGTTGTTGCAGAAACAAACATATGCATATGTATATATATAATTTTACTGTGTATGCATGTACACACACAGAAAACGGCAGAAAGCTTACATTGGCAAATGCTTATCCTCTGCAAGAATTGCATTGTTCATCTTGATGTCATACCTGAAAGGAGCAATTAAATTAATTAAATTTAACAACACCTGTGGACCCCACTTATATTTTAAACTCTTTTCATATTTTAAAAAAAAAATTATTTAAAATTTTCAAACCAACCTTATTTTTCAGGAATCGTGAGCCTCCACTGGTAACCGTTAGTGGTTACGGAAAAAAAAATTCCTAAAATCAGATAATTCATAGCCTTCCTCTTTCGCTCGTTGTTTAACTTTAGGGGTGTGTAGCAAGGGCGAGGAAATCTTTCGTGTCGAGTGCTCATCTAGAAGTATTCGTGGTAGGTTCCCTTTTTCCCTTCTTTGATCTATTTATTTTTGTTCTTGTTTTGATCCCTTAATGCTTAGGGTTTTTTCCTTTTTAGTTTAAATTATTCTAGGGTTTGAAAAGTGGTCAAAAGAGTACCTGGTTTTACCCTTCAAAAAGTCATCAGGTATTTCTTCCTTCCTTAAGTGGTTAAGACGCTCGAATCCATTGAATCGATAGATTATAATGTATGTGCATAGGAATTTGTATGCTTTGATGTTTTCTTAGGGTTAAACTATTTTTAGTGTTTGGAGTTGAAAAGTGGGATTTTTTTTTTTATTGGAATTAGACGGAATACATAATTGGCAGGGTTTTTAAATTAATGTTAGTTTGCTGGTTGTTTAATTATATTGTTGACTAATGATTGATGGGAGAATGGAAACTTATATGGGAAGTAATTCTACCAATTGCTTTGTTATTTACAAGCTAGTATAGGTTGTCAATAGGGTTATTGTTAGGTTAAGGGTAACCATGCTATCCATTGAATGCATATGTTTGGTTGAAGCCTGGTATTTTGTTTACATGCACATATATATATATATATATATATATATACTAAATGGATACTGGTATTTTGATTACATGCATATATATATATATATATACACTAAAAGGATGCTGGTGTTTTGTTTGCATGCGTAGATATATATACTAAAAGGATGCTGGTGTTTTGTTTACATGATATGCATGTTGTAATGGTTGGTGGTTATAAGCTTTCCTGTCATCATGAGAATTAATTCTTGGTACAGTCCTAATAGAAATAGCAATTAAATTATTGGCAACTATAATTTTATTTTCTTGGCAGGGTTGACCTTGGTCATAGATTATTTTTGAAACTTGTTTGTTTAGTATCTCAAAGCCTTGCGAATTGCTAGTTAATGGTTAGTGTTTTATTTAAGCTGGGAAATCTAAGTCAAAGTGTAATGTTCATGTTTAGGGCCCTTTGTTCGAATTCTGATTTTAGTGTTCAAGTGGGTTCTATAGCTTGGAGATTTTCTAGGTAAGTAAATCACGTATAAACCTGTATATATATATAATTTCTGATTACTGTAAATCATCAACATAATTATTTAATAACTTTGGGTTTTATTGTTAAAACCATTCATGATATTATATTTAAATATTTTGGGATTTAAAATACTGTATCTATCCTTATTTTAAAACTTAGATTTCTAATGATTTAATTGCTACTTATTTGTTTTTCAATTTAATTGATTACAGATTTAAAATTTACTTGACAACCATTACTCTAATGATATATTATATTATTAAATTTGGTTTACTCTGAACTTCTAGAAGCTGCATGGTTACGGAATCATGATCATTAATCTTAGTTGATTTATTATATTAACTATTATTGTCACATGTTTAATTTAATTCTAATTATTCGGTTACATGTAGCATCATTTTTATTTTTATAATAATTGGAATTATTTTTTTCATTAGAAAAAGGGGATCACCGAATTTCTCTATTTTTTGCAAAGTGACAATGATTTTTGGATATGACATATTTCGATATACTGACGTATAGTCCCCAAATTAACTTTGCAATAACCCTGTCATTGGGGGTTAAACACTAACCATGTCGAAATGCATTTCTGACTTTGATAAGAAACTAGTTTCGCACCGTTCCGTCGGTGGAGAATAACGACCTCTGATAATCTGGCTCAGGTCACCGAGGGTAAATAAATGAACTCTGGCAATCCGACTCGGGTCACCGAGTTTAAATACATTAATTTCGTGGGTTTTGTTTTTTTGGCATTAGTTAATTGTGGGGACAAGTATACTTATTTGTTTGAAAAAAAAAATTATGCTTGTTGAAATACTCTGAATTCTAAGTTTTATTTCTGATACTTATTGTACAATTTTACACTTAAGCATTTTTTGTGAAATTATTGAGTTTTGCGATCCCTATATTTTTTAGTGGTTGCTTACTGGGCTGTCAAGCTCATAAATAGTGGTTTTTATCTTTTTCAGATCATGAGTAAGTGTGTGGTGGACAGCTTAGCGGGGACCGTTGAGTGAACACCAATTGGTTATCATGTAAATAGTCTTTCTGTTGTGAACTTGGAATTGTTATTTGTTTAAGCTTTGAACCTTGCACTTTTAGTTTCTATGGATCATAGTTGTGAACCTAGTGATAGTGATTGTATCCCTTAAATTCTTATGTTCTTGTGACGTTAGTACCTTGTTATATCCTATTTTGTGAGACAGATATTGAGGGCTCATATGTCCATTGGGTCTCGACCTTATGGGTATACGGCCATTTGTCAATGTCCCGGGCTTGGGGCGTAACAACACCATAAAAGTTGTTCACCAATATTTCTTCTAAAAAAAAATTAATCAAAAACAATGGCTAGATTGTTTAGATCTGAAACAGGCAAGCAATTCAAATAGCCGGGTTTTAGAATGACATGAAGAAAATGAGATCTAGCTAATTTAAATATGGCAATGATGATAACAACAAATTGGCAGACAGTAGTAAATGCAAAGATAATCGACACAAGATAAACCATACTCAAAAAATATAAGTCAATGAAGCAAAACAAAATGAAATTAATGGCTTTAATAAATTAATTGTCAGCAAACCTTCAGTCCATTATCCTGTTGCTTAATGGCCAGCAAGTTTCAAGAAACAATCCAGAGTTGTAAGTGCAGTCAAAACTATAGAAATTAGATGCCATGCTCAACAGAGAACGAATTCTACACATATGAGCCTTCAAATAAAATCAGGAAGCCCATGCTTTTGGAGAACAACTATAAACAAAGCTTCATATAAAGCTTCAACTGACAGTTTCAAACTCTTCTAATAATCACATATCAGGCTTGGAAAAATGCAAAACTCAATCAATCAAATCAATCTTAAGAGTTTGCACAGGAAAGCCTAAAAAAAAGAACCTCCTTTTACATCAAACAAGTCTCAATCTAACAATTTCAATCCGCATTTCATATCACTCAGAAATTAAGAAAATAAAATAAAATACAGTGGTCAACAACAGTTTCATAGCAAATATCATTAAAAAGAATCAAAATCAAAGTAGAAAAAAAAAAGAAGAAGTCAGTGTTGGATCAAATCACAGCATGACAATCACTAATTAATGCTCTCAAAGAAAACAAAAGAATAGGAAAATCCAGCTTACTTGAGCACTTGGAGATCAGAGATGGGATTCATGGGAAGAAGCCACAAGGGATGCAAGATCAGCGTTAGGGTTTGGAAATGGGAAGAGATCATTCGAGGTTGATGAAGAAGAGAAGGTTTAATTCTCTGATTTGGAACAGTGCTCACCATCAGAAAAAAAAACTTGGAAATAAAAGGGAGCTTACTTTTGTTTTGAAGACTTAAATAATTAAAAATTAAAATTAAAAGTAAAAAAAGAAACTGGAACAGGACATCCAACCAATCACAACCAAAATGAAAATATTATTTAATTATCAACTCATACCGACAACATGTCAACAAGATCTTTAAAAAACAGAGACTCAATGACACACATGACTTTTAAAATTTAAAAAAAAAAAAAAACCAATGATTACACATGACATTTAAATTACTGCATGGTCACCATCTTCTTCTATGATCCTCAATCTCATTTGATCGTTCTGCAGAGGCTGGTTTCCAACAAATCTGATGGAGAACAAGTTCTTAAATGGGAGAACTTGTGGTAACTTCTTGCACAGAATATTGCACAAAAAAAACAGTGGATAAGTCCCAAAGAGGGAGAGAAACAACCAGTAGTAATCTCTAGAGTTGAGAATAATTGTGGACATAGACATGACTGCCAAAGTTGCTGATAAGTAACTGATTGCTTGAGCTAACCTCTGAAACTTCAAAGGGAGAACCATGGCAGTAGATATCAATGAAGAATAGAAAAGAACAATTGTGGACATGGTCAAGACCTTTATTGATAAAGAAGCTGATGATGATGATGATGATGGTGATGATGATGATGAAGTGAAACATAGAGTTAGGAGGGCAACAGTGAACTGAACTGCAAAGGGAAAGAGGTTGTTATTCAAGGCTTGAAGTGATGGTTTTTTGGGACGGTAATAATTGTTAGTGTTGTTGTAGTAGCGCCACTGCATGTTATTGACGAAGACATTTGTTGGATGTGTTGATTGGTGGTAGGTGTTGCTGCTGATGCTGTTGTAGGTTAAACTTGGAGGGATGTGTATGATGGTATGAGGTGGGGATTCAATGGTAGTGATTTCCTCATCTGAGGAATGAGATTGGTGGGATCGCATAATGCTGTTCAGATCTAGCTAAATTGAGTAGATATATATATAGATGAAAGCTTGAGTCTTTGGGAGGAACTTGAATATCAAGTAATGGGGTTCTGACGTCAGCTCAGCACCAACTTTTCTCTTTTTGAGAGGATGGATAAAGCCATAAAAATTTCTCATGACTACGTCAGCTCATCCTTCGTCGTTGATCACGCGTTTGATTTTTCTCCTTTTTGCTTTTGCTGCCATATGGTCATGGCTACTTCATCCTAAAAGTTGAAAAACTTTTAGAACTCATATATATCTTAAAAGCAGTCCCTCGCTCTTTCAATTTCATAAAACCTAACTCTTGAATTAAGGGCCCGTTTGGTGCTTTGCAGTGGAAGACTGTCTTTCACTATAAAGTCTTTCCCTGTAATTATTTTTTCTGCAAAGTAACAAAACAATGTTTGGTATATATTATAAAAGATGTAATTGAAATGCATGTAAAGTTAATTCTTTTGCTTGGTATGAATAGGTTTCTATGTAAAGTTATATGCATTCTCAATTTTGCCCTTGATTACTATAATTAAAAAAATTAAAAAATATATATATATATATAAAGTTAAAATCTAATGAGTGATCTCTCTTGCCCTTGATTACTCTAGTTCCAAAAATATAAAAATTTAACAAAAAAAAATTAAAAAAGTAGAAAAAATTTAAAAAAAAAATTCTAATGAGTAATCTCTCTTACCCTAGAGTTTTGGAAAGACAAGAAAAACGAAGGAGTTTTGCTCTAGGGTTTTTAAAATCAAGAAAAGATAAATAAAACAAATTATTTAAATAAGGGTAGTATCGAAATTTCACTTGCTTAATATTTTCACAACCACTGTGTAATCTTTTTCACACCCTCCCCCTCTATGAATCATTTTCCTTAGTCAAAGGGAAAGTGATTACATGAAGACCATTACTTTGCATTGCTCATATAAAAACTAAACGTGTGAAAGTCTTTCACAACTTTACTTTTCCTTGTAAAGCTGTTACTTTCCCACGTATCAAACGGCCCCTAAAAGTATAATGAAAATTTTGTTAAACTAACATGTGATTTGTCTCTTTTATCAATTCAGAATTTATGGTATGAGTTGTACCACTTTAATACTTTGTAATTTAAACCATTTGTAAAAAAAATGTCAAAATATTTAACTTCGTTAATTCCTGCTGACGTAGCTTAAAAATAAACTCGAATTTATTTATTTATTGTTCTTATTTACATTACTAAGACATGTATTAATATTAACCATTTAAAGCTATTTACATAGTATTTAAAAACCATTCAAGGTGAGAACTATGGGCTAGCTTAATAGCAACTACATGTGTTTATGATTGAAATGTCTCGAGTTCAAGACTCTTAGATTACAATTCATTTTTTCTGGATCCTATGAGACTTCTATGTAAAGAATACATCTCGTTCTCTCCTCTATAGATTACGGGGGTTATTCCTAAGGGCTCAGTCAAGCCATCGTAACTAGACATGCAATTAGAGATAAATTTGAATAGTTCTTAATTAATATGTGTTTTAGTAATGTAAATAAAAATAAAAAGATAAATTCATATTTAAATTAATAGAGTTAAATGTTTTTTGTAATTTTTTACAAATGGTTTAGATACTAAATTGTTACGACTCAAATTCATCTCGAATTGATAAATTTTCTGTGTATAACGGCCTAATATTTTTTTTTTTTCTAAAACAATGATTACATTTATGGCGATGTTTTTTTTTGTTTTCTTATCTTCATAGCAGCTAAAAGATTCTTCATAAAAGCACTTGGTAAGCCAAACAAACCATAGAGTCAATAAATGATGGCTTCCTCGATTGTTCCTTTGGTGGAAAATAGAGCACTAGTAGTCCATTAAATAATTGAGGAGATCAATTTGGAGACGCTCCTTCAATGTCGGTGGATGAGCTTGATGTGATGGTGGGATGAATGCATGTAGCATCCGAAAGTAAAAATACTAATTAAATCTATAATTAAAAAATTTTAGTATTATTCATATTTATACTAAAATAATTTAATTATTGAATAAAAAATTTTAAATAATCATTAATTAGTTACGAGGATTGAAAAAAAATAAATTAAATATTTAAGTTCAATATGAAAAAGTGGGTAATATACAATTTAAGTAAATCCTCTAGATGATAAGCGCATATATATATATTCTTAAAAAAATTCTTTTTTTTTTATATATATATAACTATCAATTTTTTCAAACTAAAGGGTTAGATTAGCGTTGGCTGAGAGGTAAATATTTTATTTATGTTTATACGGAATTGAATGTTTGATTGTGTTAATTTTTATATCTAATGATGTATATTTTGACATGTGAATATAACTAAGGGGAAGGGGGGGTCAAGTGGGGCTGAAGCCCCTCTTGGCGCCGGCACCCACGAGTTTACTATCAAGTAGCCATAAAATTTTGAGAAAATTGTTTATATCATCCTTTTAATTTTCTCACTTGATCAAAAAATACTTTGACTATTTTATATTCTCAAAAAACCCTTCTTTTTTCTGACGCATTTTGACGACTTACTTTTCAGTATTTTTGTCAAAAATGCCCTTCATCAAATTTAAACGGAAACACAAAATACTAAACAACAAACTAAAATATTAAATATCAAAAACAAATATTAAATAGAAACGTTACATAATAAATTAAAATTTATGTAATTATACATAAACACACAATGTTAAATAAAAAAATATACTTAATAAATGGGAAGTACATTTTCTTAAGTAAGGTAAAATTGGATTTTTAAATAAAAATAAATTGATCGTACAAGTAAGCGAAAAAGAAAGAACTACAGGGAAAATTGAAAATGTCAGAGGGGGAAATTTGAAAAGTTATAAGGACTAATATATAATTTCCCCTAAAATTTTTTATGGTTCCTCTTTAATTAAATAAATTTTGATAATATGTCTTTTTTTTAAGTTTTAGTAAAAGATACATCGGTGTGAAGGAGTGGTTAGTAAGTTTTTGATTAACCGGGTTAAATCCTATCACTCCCAATCAACCAATATTTTTTAAATTCAATTTTTTATTTCAAACAAATTATAGGAATCTTCAAATTTTAATAAAAATTTATAAAACCTTAAAGAAAATGTTATTAAATTTATAAAAAAAATTAGTTAAAAAAAACTAATGCCTTTGTTCAGCTTGATGTCATACCCTGAAGGGAAGGCAATTAAATTAATTAATTTTAACTACACTATAGAAGTTGTCCACCAATACTTCTTGGTAAAAAAATCAATCAAAACCAATGGCTAGATTATTTAGCTCTTAAACAGGCATGCAATCCAAATAGTCAGCTTTTAGAAACACATGAAAAAAATTATATCTTTCTAATTTAAAAATGGCACTAATGATAACAACAAATTGGCAGACAGTAATAATTAAATGCAAAGATAAACCATACTCAAAAATAGAAATCAATGAAGAAAAACAAAATGAAATTAATGCATCCAACAAATCACAACCTTATGAATTTATTTTATAATTATCAACTCTGATACACAGGGAAACTCATGCCATTTCTTTGTTTTTATACCATTTCCCCTGTAACAATACCAACTGCTTACTTTGTTCTATGCACTGTGCAAGAAGTTCTTGTTTTTTATTTTTTTTTCTTTCTTTATATGCTTCATTTTGGGCTTGTTTGTTCTGGTTTATTTTTCAATAAATTTATAATTTATTCATTTTATTAAAAAAAATTATAATTTAGTTATCTACTACTTCGATACATAAAAAAACTAATACCATTTATTTTTATACCATTTCTGCTATACCAATACCGACTACATTATTAATAAACAGAGAGACACAATGAGACACATGACATTAAATTACTGCATCATCATCTTCTTCTTCTATGATTCTCAACCTCATTTGATCCCTCTACGCCTAATGGTTTTCAACAAATCTCATGAAGAACAAGTTCTTAAATGGGAAAACTAGTGCTAACTTCTTGCATAGAATATAGAACAAAATAAGCAGTAAAATATGTTAGCAGTTGTTCAGAAGAATGAAGAAACTAATCATAACATGTCCACCTGATAAAATGAATGGGTCTTTTGGGGCCAATCAAAGCCCATGAAGTGGAGTCAATGTCTTTGTTTTGTAGAGGCTATGCAGTCTTTATTTAGTAGTCAAGTTTGTCTCCCTGACATGTTGTCATTTTCTGTTTGATCGAGCATCTCCACTTGTGTTAATGTGTTTTAAAGTTTGAACCTTGAATGAAGTATCAGCAAGAGTGTGCTAAGTATCATTGAGAGAAAACCTATATCTTTTCTGTAACCAAACTTTTCTTCTCTTCCAGAGAGTAGTTCAGAAAACCACATCAAGAACTCAGGCCAGAAGCTCACACGAGGTCAGCATCCTTTGTCAGTTATTTTATTTCAACAGAATAGTCCCAAAGAGAGAGAGAAACAACTAGTAGTAATCTTTAGAGTTAAGAAGCATGGTGGGCAAAGAGATGAATGCCATAGTTGCTGATAAGTGATAGCTTGAGCTAACCTTTGGAACTTCAGAGGGAGAACCATTGTAGTAGATATTACTGTCAAGACCTTTCTTGAATAAGAAGATGATGATGATGATGATGATGAAGTGAAACAGAGAGCTAAGAGGGTACTAATGGACTGAACTGCAAATGCAAATAGGATCTTATTCAAAGCTTGGAGTGATGATTTTTTGAAGGGTTTGGTTTCAGTGTAATTGAAAGTGTTGTCCTGCTGCATGAAATTGAGAATTGTTGGAGGTGTTTGTTGGTGGTTGTTGCTGCTGCGGAGACGGCAGCGGTGGCGGTGGTCATGCTGGATGTGTATGGTGATATGGTGGGATGAAATGGAGGTGGTTTCATCACATGAATAGTTGGGACTGGGAGTGCATTAAGAATTAATATGGGATGGATCTTTTGCAAATTTCAATGGAAAAAGACTGAAAGAAAAACAGGAATCAGAGCAAGAATCTGCCTGTAATCAACTCATTCAAGCTGAAAAATTAAATCCTGCTCTCATAATATAGAGATTTTTTTATTATTTTTTTATTTTTTATTTTTTATTTAGGAACAACAATCAACCAAGTAAAAAACATTATTATTTTTAATAATAATAGTAAAAAAAACATAATAATAAAAATAATAATGCAAAAATAAGTCAACCATCGAATAGTCCAATGTTATGACAACAAAGTGCAAAAAAAGAGGTTATGGATTCAAATTTCTATCCGGCAATATTGTTCTCTATACTGTTTATGCATTATTTATACAGAATTTTTATATTATTATATTGTACATATACTGTACATCAATATTGTTTAGTACTGTTTATATTTATAAAAAATGACTTTAATAAACCATGCTCAAAAATAGAAGTAATGAAGCAAAACAGTACAAAATTTATGGCTTTAATGAATTAATTGTCAGCACAACTTCAGTACTAAGGGGTTGTTTGGTTACCTGTAAATGAAATTAGATGTAAGTAGAATTACAGTGTAAGTGAAAATGCTGCATTTCAATTTACATCATTTCTGTTTGGTTTGCTGTAATTGAAAATGCTGCATTTACTTTTTGTTTGTTTGGTTTGATATAAGTTAAATGATATGGTTACCATGTAAGTGAAAATGTGAGATTACCCCTATTATTATTATTATTATTATTATTATTATTATTTCATAAAAACATAATTTAAACTAAAATAATTAATTTTGTTAAATTTATTTTTTTAAAAACTAATTACTTGATTTAAACTAATTTATTTCATTTTTTCTATCTTATTATTATTTATTTAATATTTTTTTCATATAACTAAAATAATTAATTTTTGTTAAATTTATTTTTTTAAAAACTAATTAGTTGATTTAAAAGTAATTTATTTGATTTTTCTATCTCATTATTATTTATTTAATATTTTTCATAAAAAACTAATTTAAACTAAGATAATTAATTTCGTTAAATTTATTTTTTTTCAACTAAGTAGTTGATTTAAACTAATTTATTTCATTTTTTTCTATCCAATGATTCAATCTAATGAAATTATAAAAAGATTAATTATTTTTTTAAAAATAATAATAATAAATGATAACAAATTGGGGGGACAGCATCATCATCAACAACCTGAGGAACAACTAAAGGAATCAGAAGATCTAAATTAAGGCTCAGGTTCATGCGACGACAGAGCTGGAATCAACCCGCGCCACCACACGAGACTAGCTCCGCTGACCCGAATCCCAAACCCTCCACATATGCTCAGCGGGATATCATGCCACGGTGAGATCTACAAACATTCCAATTTATTCGTCAAACCCCAACACAACCGAGACAGGAGAGAGAATGGAGCGGTAATCAGAGGGTTTCAGAGCGCCCTCCTCCTTGATCCGGGCGTCTCCGGGAGCTTCTTAAGAGCCAAGCAAGAGAAAGGATGCGCTGAGGTCTCAAAGAAAGCACGGTCCAAGGCCTCGCCGAGAAGGCGCCCGTGATAGTGGTGAACTAGCATGCCGATTCTTTGTTGCCACCATCGTTCTTCAGAGCTTTGATATCCCTGGTTTCTATAAGTTGGTCTTCTCCGAAGAGCAATAAAAATGTTTGGAATGATGAAGTATTGAGAGGTGTGGGTGATTATAATGTTTGGTTTTGCAGGATTTCCACTTACAGCCAAATTGGCTGTAAGTGGAAATCCTGCAAAACAAGCCTTTTATGTAAAATGTTTTACATGTAAAATTAATTTTGCAGGTAACCAAACATAGTTTTACATGTAAAACTTTTTGCATTACATCTAGTTACACCTACTTGCATGTTACCAAACAGCCCCTTAATGACCAACAAGTTTCAACAGACAATCCAGAGGTTTCCGTGCAGTCAACTGACAGTTTCAAACTCTTCTAATAATCACATCAGGCTGTTAAAATGCAAAATTCAATCAATCAATCAACCAATCTGCAAAACCAAAAAAAACCTTCTTTTACATCAAACAAATCTCAATCTAACAATTTCAATCTGCACTTCATATCACTCAGTAATTAAGAAAAGAAATACAGCGGTCAACAACAGTTTCATAGCAAAAACCATTAAAAAAGAATCAAAATCCAAGTTGACAAACAAAAAAATAAGCAAGTGTAGGATCAAATCACAGCATGAGAATCTCTAATGCTCTCAAAGAAGACAAAAGAAGAGGAAAATCCAGCTTACTTGAGCACTTGGAGATCAGAGATGGGATTCATGGGAAGAAGCCACAAAGGATTCAAGATCAGGGAGGAGATAGAGAATGATGAAGATGGATATTTTACAAGGGCCTCTTTTCAAACCTTTTTTTTTTTATTTTTTTTTATTGGGGGGGAAGAAGAGCAGGTTTCTCTGCTTTGGGACTTGGAAAATGTGAAGCTTGCTTTTGTTTTAAAGACCCAAACAATTTAAAATTATATTTAAAAGTAAAAAAAGTAACTGGACATCCAACCAATCACAATTTTTATGAATTTATTATTTAATTATCAACTCTGATACACAGGGAAACTCATGCCATTTCTGTCTTTTTATACCATTTCCCCTGTACCAATACCAACAAAGTCTTAAAAAACAGAGTCACCATCTTCTTCTTCTGCTGCTTCTTCTATGATTCTCAATCTCATTTGATCATTCTGCAGCTGTTGGTTTCCAACAAATCTCATGAAGAACAAGTTCTTAAATGGGAAAACTAGTGGTAACTTCTTGCACAGAATATAGAACAAAATAAGCAGTAGAAAGAGAGAGATAAACAAGGAGTAGCAATCTGATCTAGCGTTGAGAAGAATTGTGGACATAGAGAAGAATGCCAAAGTTGCTGATAAGTATGTGATAGCTTGAGCTAACCTTTGAAACTTCAAAGGGAGAACCATGGCAGTAGATATTAATGAAAAACAAAAAAGAACAATTGTAGACATTGTGAAGACCTTTCTTGAATAAGATGATGATAATGATGATGATGATGATGAGAAGCATAGAGCTAAGAGGGTAGCAATGGACTGAACTGCAAAGGCAAAGAGGTTCTTATTCAAAGCTTGAAGTGATGATTTTTTGGGACGGTAATAATTGTAAGTATTACTGCAGCAGCAGCGGTAGTGCATGATATTGTAGAAGACATTTGTTGGAGGTGTTGGTTGGTGGTTGGTGTTGCGGGTGCTGCGGTACGGTACTGGGATGTCTATGATAGTATCATGGATTGAGGGGGATTCAGTACTGGAGGTGAACATTTCCTCATTAGAGAAATGAGATTGGGATTGCATAATATTGTTCATAGTTTGGTTGAGTAGAAACTAGGGATGAAAGAAACTGGTGTGACTGTTAATGGTAGTAATGGACAGCATGTGCTTGTCTATATATATATATATATATAAATAAATCAATTAATTAATTCTGATGTCACCCATAGCATCAGCATTGTTGCAGAAACAAACAAACTACTGTGTTGCCACATCAGCATAGTGTTTTTGTAATCTTCCCATTCATACTCAAAATCTTTGTCTAATTCTCAAAAAGAATTTCTCAAAATCTTTAACTAAGCAAGTGACCATTTGACTTTGAACTTGCCGTGTGGAGATGCTATCATGTGATTGTAGATGAATAAATTAGGGGATTGTAATTACCTGGAGCTTGCATAATTTGAAGATTGCTTTTAGGCTTTTGTTATGGTTTCTCATATGGTCCTCTAATTTTTTGTGTATTTATATTTTGGTCACCCAGTTTTAGAGAAGGCTGAGAAGAGTAACGGGAATAGAGACGAGGCCTCCGGCCTCCAATGTATAATAGAGAAAGAGTGGAGAGATACTTTTTGGAGGAGCAACAGAGAGAGGAAGAAGAGCAAAGAAGATAAGAGGAGGAACAGTGGAGAAGAAAGAGGAGCGGAAGAGGGAAGAAGATATGGAAACCCAAACTGTCGCCCAAGTATCCTCTAGCTCTATTCTTGTTGCCTCAACATCTTCCAGTTCTGTTATTGAGCCTGGTAATCATGAGCAAGAAATGGCCGATGTTTATGTTCCACGAGCTTGTTATGTGGTAAGCATGAACACTAGAGATTTTAGCTGCATAGTTGCCTTATAGTTGAGGAATATTTACATGGAGCATTATCACCTCGATGAGAGACACATGCTAGAATTAAGGAGGTATGAAGTTCGTGAGGACCTAGCAACGATATATGATGATGCCTAGGCAGAACTTCACTATGGTGCAACAGTTGAGCAATGGAACCGAGAAAGGTTATGACACAATCGTAGACAGGAGTGAGGTTAAGTAGTTGTATGAGAACTTGTGAATAATGGAAGAACATATTTGTACTATCTCTTGTGCGCTTAAGATGTTAGTATTCCATTCATGTATCTCCATTTCTACTTTGTGAATAAGAAGTTGTTTTTCTTTTGGATTGTGGAAAATTACAAGATTGTTTTATTATTTGAGTGTTAGAAGTAAGGAAATCATAGTAGCATAGCATAAGAGTGTTGTATGCCATGTACATCACCGTATAAGAGAAATCAAGTTAACTCTGATTGTCAGCAGATACTTGATTACCCATTCACAGGACTTTTATTTATTATTGAGTAGATCTTGAGCAAAAGAACAAGTGTTGAACAAGTAAATAAACTTTTGTGATATCAGATCGATGTCTGCTAAAAAAATTTTGAGGACGAAATTTTCTTAATTAAGGAGGGGTGATTGTAATACCTTAAACCTTTGGGTACTTGTTGAAAATTATGTTCATGGTATTATCGCAGTTGTAGTGAGATTATTCTATAGAGTAGTTTGTTGAAGAACTCAAGTGAAAAGTTGGCCAAGGAGAGATTTGAAATATTGTGTTGTGATTCAGGGACAGTTGATAAATTGTTAGAAACCTTTTTGTAAGACTTTTTTCTAACAGAGACTGAAAATGAATTTTTCCCAAAAAAAGGAGAAAAAGGTGGAAATCCAGTCAAAGGTTAGGTTTTCTTCTCTCAATGTATGCTGCAACAGTAATTGAAAAAAAAAAAAGAAAATGGGAGAGTTGGAGCTTGGTGTTTGACGGAGGAGAAAATGTGGTGGAGCATCCTTTGGTAAGAATTTTGATGGTTTATTTGGTTGATATATTTGGATTTGTGTGTGTATTTTGGGTTGATGTTTCTTGTTTTTCTTGGAGAGGAGAAAAGATTGGGGATGGAGAAGTTGAAGTTATTGTTGTACATGATTGTTGTTTCAATTTTTTTGAAAATACTTGTATTTTGAGTTGGATGATGCTTGAAATGGTGAACAAATTCTCAAAGTTATTGTAGGGAAACTGTAGTAACCGGAATTAAGGTTAGTCTTGGTTAATTAAGTTGAAGTGGTTGTTCTTGATGATGATGATTATAATTGGAAATTGAGATGGTTGAACTTAGGCCAATTGAGTTGGTTGAGCCTAGCCAAATTGAGATGGTTGAGTTTAGTCCGATTGAGTTGATTGAGTTCATTCAAATGGATTTGGAGTTGTGTTTGGCTAACCAAGTAGAAGTAAGTTGGGTTCATTTGGGTTTGAGTGAGGGTAAAGAATTGGTTTAGTGTAACCAATTGAAGATTTATTTGATTTGGACCCAATGTGTAATTGAGTACGTTGGATTCTTGTTGGTTTAGTCCAATTGGAGTAAGGGTTCAATTATGGTTGGTTTAATTGAACCACCCCGGTTTAGGATTTTAAATTTGGTTAAAGTTAAATTGGTTCAATTGGACTTGGTTCGATAAAATTGAGGTTGGTTCAAAAGGGTTTAGTCCAAATTGAGTTGGTGTAAGTGCAATTTGGAGGCCAATTTAATTATGCAAGGTCATGTTAAAGCTGGTTGGAGCGCATAGAGTCAATTAAAGGATTGGTTATTTTTCTTGTTGTATTTATTTTATTTTATTCTTTTATTAGATAGGGTTCAGGCTTGAGAGGGAGTTTCAGGTATAGCGAAAAACTTAAGGGAGGCCAAATGAGTTAATAGTGCTACTATTTTGAATTAATTGCTTAGTGGCTACTATTTTGATATAATTGTTTAATAGCTACTATTTTGAAATAATTATTATCTAATTATGTTATAATTTTATGTTTAATAATTTATTTCGTTAAGTGGTACTTATATTTACATTAATTTCCAATTTGTTATGCTATGAAAATCGTATACACATGAAATTAAACCATGCAGCTGACTATATGTGAAATAAGGGAAACATTACCAATTATATATGCATACACTAGCTCTCATATTTATGTTTTTAGAAAAATATAAACAAGCCACTTGTATATATATATATATATACATACTAGGCTACTAGCTCTCATTTTTATGTTTTTCTAGATAAATATAATTCACAAGCGCTTATCTTCCTTTTAAAAAAAAATTGTAATTGGTAAAATTGTAAACCAATTACAAGTAGATTTAAAACCTCAATTTTTGAGTTGGGAGAAAATGGGATGATTTATCTAAAATTTTATCAACTTATATAAATTGGTTGTCATTGACAAGTATATATATATATATATATAAGGCTAGGATTTCAAAAGTGGATTCTCTATTATGATTTTATTCCTTCTTTTTCTTTTTCTTTTTCTTTCATCTCCTTCTTCCTTCTTTCATTAGAGCTCTTTTCATTCTCCATTGATGTAGGAAACCTGATCAATCCGGACATCCAATCTGTCCTCCTTGTTCCAGGTACTATAAAGATGCTTGTGATGATCATTCCTGACAAGATCCCAAGAATGGAACACCATCAAAGAAGAGAAATAGTAAAAAGGATTGGACATATAATATAAATTTGGGGCTGCAGTGTACTCTAAAAATTTTGAAATTGCATATTCGCTCTCTAAATAAAAGTTAATTGAATACATACCCTGAATGGTATATACATAATTGCGTATATACCCCTAGTCGTCAAAATTAGCTTATAAAAATCATCTATTAATAAAACAACAAATATATAAAATTACCATTATATAGTACGTGATAGTATCCTCGAAGTAAGTCAGATAAGAGTTTATTTTTTGGACCTCAGATATCTTAATCCAAGCTTATAACCATTATTAATCAAGCTTGATACCGGACCTAAAGTCAGCAAGGGTGATATCCGCAAATTACCATATTTTTCGGTATATATACAATTATGTTTTTCGATGAAAATACTGAATTATAAAACTCTTTGAGGGTGCTTATAACCAATTCTCCCTATAAATATGACTATATATATATATATACATACTCGTACAACCGGTAGAGTACAACACATGCACTTGTCGTCAAAAAGTTATTGGATCATTGGAAACAGTTTTTAAGTCATGATGACTTGTCTTGTACAACTTAAATAGAGAGTTTTTTGAGGCTATCTGTCAGGACAGGGGGCAAAAGAGTGGTAATCAGCAAATGATGGACAAGTTATAAAATCCGGGCAAGTTATAATCAGCAAATCATTTAAAACTTGCAGTAATTTTGAGGAGCAAATGATCCAAATCCCAAAAGCAATAAATCTAGGAAAAGAAAATTTCAGACATATTTTATTTCTCAAACATTAAAAAGTTAACAATGCTTGGCAGAACACATGATCTGCACTAGTGCAATAATACCAGAAACAAAAAAACGGCATTGGGCGATGATGGACATCTCTTTTACAATATCATTCAAGATATGAAAGACCATGCAGTCAACACATAATTTGGAAGAAAAAAAAATTTGTTATTGAATTTGTTTTCTTCTATAATCAAGTCAAGAAATGGCAATAGAATGATATATATATATATATACAGTGGTCAACAACAGTTTTCATAGCAAAAACAGTTAAAAAGAATAAAAATCCAAGTTGGAAAAAAGAAAAAAAAGTGTTGGATCAAATCACAGCATGATAATCTCTAATTAAGGTTCTCAAAGAAAAACAAAAAGAATAGGAAAATCCAGCTTACTTGAGCACTCGATTGGAGATCCAAGATGGTGCGAGGAGGCAAGCTAAGGATTTTATCATGCTTCCTTCTCCGGCATGGCAAGAACGATGCAACAAAGCCGTAATAACGAGAAGGAAGATGCAGTAGCCCTGGTCCGGCGAGGCGATCGGGTTTGGAAATAAGAAGACACATAGATACATGATAAACCAATTTTTTTTTTAATTAAAATGAATAAATTACAATTTATATTGAGGAAGAAGAAAAAATACAAAGCTGTGGTTTATCCACTTTTATCAAATAAAAAAAATACAGCAAATGTACAAAATAAAAACAAGACATTAAACAGGACACGAAATTATTTCATCATCATCATCATATTCATCTTCTGTGATCCTCAATATGTGATCCTTTGTGGCTACCGTCGACCACGACCAAATAACATGAAGATCAAGTTCTTAAATGGGAAAACTTGTGATAACTTCTTGCACAGAATATCGCACAAAAAAAGCAGTACAAACATCCCAAAGAGAAAGAGAAACAACCAGTAGTAATCTCTAGAGTTGAGAAGAATTTTGGACATAGAGATGAATGCCAAAATAGCTGATAAGTAACTGATTGCTTGAACTAACCTCTGAAACTTCAAAGGGAGAACCATGGCAGTGGATATCAATGAAGAACTGAAAAGAACAAGTGTAGACATGGTCATGACCTTTGTTGAATAAGAAGCTGATGAAGATGATGATGATGATGATGATGATGATGATGAAGTAAAACATAGAGCTAGGAGAGCAGCAGTGGACTGAACTGCAAAGGCAAAGAGGTTCTTATTCAAGGCTTGAAGTGATGATTTTTGGGAGGGTATGGTTTGAAAGAAATTGTAGGTGTTGTCTCTGCTTCATGAAATTGAAATTTATTGGAGGTATTCGTTGGTGGTTGTTGCTGCGGGTGCAGCGGGTCATGCTGCTGGATGTGTATGGTGATATGGTGGGATGAATTGAGGTGGTTTCACTCATCTGAATATTGGGATTGGGAGTGCATTACAAATTAATATGGGATGGATCTTTGCAATTTCAATGGAACAGTCCTGAAACAAAACAAGGAAAAAAAATCAGTATAAGAATATGACTGTAATCAACTCATTCAAGCTGAAAATTAAATCCTGTTCTCATAATATAGAGAGAGACTTCACGAACAACAATCAACCAATTCTTTCTATGTTTCAGTTTTCTACTTTTGTTCGTTTTGTTTGATTCCTCTCTCTGTACTTTGTCTTCTCCCTAATAAATATGTGGTTTATCCAATCCTGTTCAAAAACAATCAATCAATCAAGTTTTTCACAACTCTAAAGCAAGCAACAGCAATTAACAAAAAGAGAACTGTCTGCAACACTCACAGAGCAGCCTTTGTTATTAGCATGCATGCATCGGAAAATAAAACTCTGAGAAACAAAGAAACATACTCACAATTTTATTTATTTATTTTTTTTTGGAACAAAGAGCAAAAAAACTCAGGAAAAAACTAGAAGACATACTCACGATTCGTCTCCCTTCACGGCTTCACCCCAGACAGGCCCCTTCCACTATATTGGTTTGCTTCCTTCTGACAAGCATTGTTTGTATATATAATCTTAGCAGGGTGGGGCCTCAAACTGTCATTTTTGAGGGCCCTACTAGTTTCTTCATTTGACTTGACCTACAAATTGTGGGATTATTCAAGTCAAAACCCCCCCCCTCTCTCTTCCTTTTTCCTTTCCCCCTCCCCCTTCACTTAATTTACAGTTTGCTTGGGAGCTGATTTTTGGAGGTTTTGTAAAGTAAAGTTATCTACTAAATTTTATTTGGATCTAAGGTTAAATGGAGGGTAGGGTATGAAAGGGTTAAATGGAAGGAATTAAGGGTTAGCAAGGTTTTGAATTTTTTTAGACAAAAATACCCTCAATCTTTCTAAACAATTACAAAAATACCCTTAATTTATTTTGGACAAAAATGCCCTCAATCTTTTCAAACAATTACAAAAATGCTCTGAACCTTTCCAAATAATTTTGAAATCATATTTATTTTTTTAAAAGTATATTTATAATATTTGTTTTTTTTATATATTTTTTTTTTGTTAGTAGTTTATAATAATATTTAACAATCTCATTACAACATACTTAAGGGTATTTTAGTAATATAATTATAAAACTTTACCATCTCTTACCTTCATTCCAAATAAGGTATAACTTAAAAAACTCAACTTTTCTTATTTTACCCTACTCTACCCTCATTTATGAACTCCTCTTTCAACTCATTTGGATTGAGGGTTAGAATATTATTAAGATGAGATAATATATAATAATGTTTGAGTATATTTCCCCTCATTTTGAAACCATATGATACCAAGTGAGCATAAAGCAGTCCAAACAAACTTTTGATCTAATTACTTTAGTATGATGAATGACAAAAAAATTTCCTTCTCATATCAAATCAAAAAAAAAAAATAATAATAATAATAATAAATAAATAAAACTAAGTGCAAATCTCTCTAAATGATCCCTATTTAATTATATCTTTTTTGCTTGTCATTTCCATTGTATCTCAAGGTTACTAAGTCCAGTTCCGCAGTCTTTCAAGTTCATCAGCCTTGCATTCACGGAAGCTTCGCGGAAGCTTCGTATCTCTAATAAATTTTGTGAGAGCATTGTTTGAGTTAGCATGTCTTTTAAAATCTTTCATTCTCAAAATCTGTAACCATTTTGACTTTGAACTAGTCGTGAGATGATGCCATCATCTCTTTGTGAAAGAAGAAATTAGGAGATTGTCATTACCTTCAATCGCATGATTTCAAGATTACTTACATGATGGGTTTTTACCAGATGTTTGGTTCACGGTAATGTAAAAAAATCACCACGTGTTACGTGGTTATTTGAAAATTTTACTATGTTTGGCATTGCACCGGTTATAATCTGAATGGTAATATTATATTACCAACTTATAAATATTATCAAAAAAATTGGTAATCATACTACCATCAAATTTGGTGTTTATCTTAAATTACCTTAGTAATCTTATAACTTTTTATATTTTAGCAAATTGCTTACCATGACAACCAAACACGGCAATGGACTATTTCCGGTAATAAGAGTTCCCAACCAAACATGGTTATATCAAATTACCGCAATAATCCCAATCATATAACATTTCCACTCATATTACTATGATAATCTTATTATGTGGTAATATGTCATTACCATGAACTAAACAACACCTTAATAGTATGTTCCAAGTTTTAATTAATACCCGAGTTTGAGTTAAAATCTTTATTAGAGTCGCCAAAAGCTTCATATTAAATCTTGCATATAACCTAATATACATTGTGATGTACAATAGCAGAGGAGGTGGAATTAAAGATTTTATATTTTTTAATGATACTTTGAAATTTTCTTATTATTTAATTGTATCCATGCACCTTAAAACTAATAATTTATTACTATTATATTATTTATATATTTGACTTAGATTAAGACATATATACATTTTTTTTTTTAAATATGCTGGTAGTTTGTTTATTTTATTAGTTAAAAAAATACATATTCAAACAGCAAATACTGATAACAAACCATCACATAGAAGTGCTTGCCATTAGAAAAAATATCATATTCAAATAAGATAAGTGAGGATGGAAAAAGGTCAAAGTCCTAAAAAACCGTGACCCTTTGATTCACGCAATTAAAGCTGAGAATTTTTTTTTTCAACACTTTGCTTTAGGCCAATATAGTGATTTTTTGGTATTTAATTTTTTTAAATATGACGAAATTTAAATAAGAAAAAAAAAAACCTAATTCTAGATATTGATAAATTCCTAATTAATTAATTAATTCTCTCCATTGATGATGAGATGTTGCATGTGGACCTAGCAAGCTTTCATCCCTTCGCAAATTACACGTGGACGGAGCAGATGGAATGAAAGCTTGAAGGTTGGATCTGGGTAAAACCAATTAAGAAAGCGTGAGGTTTACAACTCGAGAGCTAAAAATGATAATTTTATAAAAATTTTTAATTAAAATTCTATATATATATATTACATTTTTAATTTCAACACACGAGGACTTCAATATGGATATATAAATTGTCAACAAATATATATTTTTATATTATGCTCGAGAGAGAAGGTTTTATAATGGTGTGGACTCCCTCACTATTTATATATTTATATTTATTTTTATTCAAAAAGGGATTGACCTACCATCACTTTAAATATAATTCATCAAATTTTATTTTTATTATAATCAAATTAATAGTTTTTAACTCAATGTTTTTAATAAATTCAAATGTTAATCAAATTCAAATTTTTATTTTTAAAATATTTTAAGTTATCTTTGATTATTTTTAAAAAGTTTTTTAAATCAAATATACTAATTATTTAATGCTCTAATTAAAAATTAATTTAACCTAAAATGATTTATTTAATTTAATAAATTATTTATTGAATGTATAATATGTAATATTTTTATCTATCTCCCATAAAAACAAATTATTAGTATTCATATATTTCTGATTATTTTTAAATATTTATTTTGAATTTTGAATTTTTTAAATGTATTATATAATAAATTTTATTAATAATATTTTAATAATTTATTAAATAAATATGTTTTAATAAAATATATAAATATAAATTTTTAATAAATTGATGAAATGATCAGTGGCCCTAGTTTTATAGTATAAATATTAG